>NW_022900940.1:20796969-20807641 GCF_012274545.1 Fukomys damarensis | reverse complement strand
TTTTTTGAGGCAGGATCTCACTATGTAGTTGAGGCTGACCTAGAACTCACTATGTAGCCCAGCCTGGTCTCGAAGTCACAGCGATCCTCCTGCCTCAGGCTCCAAAATGCTAGGATTACAGGCGTGCACCACCACACCTGGCTATATTAATTTATTTTCTATCTCTTTGGACTTGCCTATGAAATAGTTTTACGCAGAACATTTAATTTCATCAATTAGGAGTTTTATAGACAAAGTATAAACTTTTGATCTCAATGTCTGTATTTCCTGATTCATATATTAGTTTATCTCATTGAGTTTTTTTTTTTTTTTTTTTTTTTTGGTACTGGGGATCAAACTTGGGTCCATGAGATTGCAAGGCAGGCAGCATAGTACTGAGCTAAATCCCCAGCCCTATCTCATTAAGTTTTAATTACATCTCATCAGTTTTAATTATAATGGTCAATTTCATACTTTATTCCAGATAAAATGAAAGATGCCATCATAGCTAAATTGGCTAATCAGGCTGCAGATTACTTTGGTGATGCTTTCAAACAGTGTCAGTACAAAGACACTCTCCCCAAGGTCAGTTACTGCTTAATAAATATGTGGTTATTTTGCATGTGAAAATATTGTCCCCAAGAAGCAAGTTGAAAACTATGCATCTTAAGAATATTTGAAATTTTAATAGAAACATTTGAAGAATATGTCAGTAGAAATAGTTTTTGAATTTAAGATGCATGAACAGTTCTTTTATATTTAGGGGATGCCTTTGCCTTTACTTTTTACTATACTATGCTTTTCCAAGCTAAAACTTTTTCTGAAAAACTTTCACTATCTTTTCAATAATTTAATCAAATAAAGGCATTGTGTCATTCTGAATCATTGGTGATTAGGTATAAGCATGAATACTTGAACATGTTGATTATTCATATTTTTAATTACTGTCCTGTTTTCTTAAAGATGAAGTCTTAAAGCGCATAAACAGACAAGGGAAAAGAAAACTTAAATTCATCCTATACTTTGATTAGTATTAAATTTTGCCAACAGGGTAGCAAATTGGGCTGCTAAAGGACAGCTAAGGAAAAGCAACCATCTTAAACCCCATATCACAGGAAGTATTATGTTTAAATGTAAATTTCTTAAGTGGCATTTGAAAAGACTGATCAGGGATGATCATTTGTAAATGACAAAACAGGTGATTAGACTAACAAGTTACACTGGAATGGTTAAAAGGAAAAAAAATTGAATGAAATATAGGTTTCAGTTACTGTCTTTCAGAAATGTTCAAGGAATAATTTTTTTCTTTTCTTTTTTTTTAGGAATAATTTTTTTTCTATATGGTAGATACTATTTGTTACATGGGAAACATTTTAATAGGGGAATTAATGAATTTATAAGTCACATTCAGAAATATTTGTAAATTAGACATTTGCAGAGAGCTTTAGGGGTAAAGATATACATAAGTACATCGGAAGTACACTTTAGTGAGAAGATGAACAGTAAGGAATTATGTGATGATTCCTAGAAATTTAAAATACACCAAGAACCTAGTAGAAATTTTCCCAGAACTCTTGGGTTTTAGTAGCATTACTTTTAAAAAGAGACTTGGGATCTCTTCTCACCTTTTTTTCATCTGAAAGACCTCATGTTCAGCCGCACAGTGTACCGTTACATCCTGTTGGGCCATTAGTTCAGTCCTGTTACAGAAAGAAGAATGTCTTCTACAAAGACTTGGAAACTACCTCTGCAGCACTCCTGGTATTCTTTGAAAATCTCCTGTTTAAGTACCAAGTTACTCCAGTCTTACCTTGAGTACTGGCATGAATGCAATTTGAGATTTAGATGTTGTTATTTCCTTTTTACTAATAAAGCTCATAAGATATTTTCATATTCTAGTTATAAAACTGGAATATCTGCAAGTAGTGATCCAGGAAGCTAGGAAATTATTCACTGGGAGACAGAAAAACAATCAAGGTAGTAATTCAGTTTTTGATTCTCTTATATTTTTGTCTAGACAGTGATTGTCTAGTATATTTCTTGGATTTTTAAAAAAATGTACTCCTAAAAACAGTGAGGTTATAGGCTAGGATTTGGCATTTTGGAAGAAATTTTATCAAATATAATGGCTATTCTGGTTCATATGTTTGGATTTTTAAAATTTTTGATGAATTGTTTTGAAAATAAATTAGAGATAACATTTTATCATATCATTAGCTGTTAACTTACTAGTATATTTGTGTGTCTGTGATGTGTTTTTGAGTACATGCTACTGAAATATTAGTGTTTATATGGTGACAAATCATTTTTGTATGGCTAAAAATACTAAGAAATCTCTTAGCACATGAATTTAAGTGAGAACTTACTTTGCTGTCTTTTGTCTTTTAAACATGAAACAGTCAGCTATAGAGCAGTTTCATTAGTATATGTGAGTAATGGTGGTTTAGTTTACTCTGAGGGCTGGGTAAGGACTCATGAGAAAGCTCTAAAGGCCTGTGCTTGGTATTCCACTGAATGTCCATTCTACTTCTCTTTCTAATGCATGCTTTCCTTTCTTTCTTGTAAACAAATTGCTGACTTCATGGCTTAATTGAAGTGAATTTGAAAAACCTAAATTGGCTTCAGTTAACAGTTTTTAAAAAACCCCTTAATTTTAATTGAAAGAAGAAAAATGCACTCATAGAATTCAGTCCCTGCAAGATCATGTGGTCTTCTCTGTTTACACCTAATGACTAACCTGTCGCTAAATCATTAATGGGGTGATTCTAATTTCTGTCTCCTTTTCCTTTTTCTTCCTGCGTCCCATGTTGTCTGTGATGGTTTGTTTGGTTGGACTTTCCCCTGGTCAGTATTTTTATTTCCAGGAGGTGTTCCCTGTCTTGGCTGCAAAGCACTGCATCATGCAGGCCAACGCTGAGTACCACCAGTCTATCCTGGCGAAGCAGCAGAAGAAATTTGGGGAAGAAATTGCAAGGTTACAGGTGAGTTTCTTGGTAATAGTTAGGTAAGTTGGTTCTCTGCTTTTTTCCTAGTGGGATTTCTAGGTCAACTTACCAAAGCATTTCCCATTTATTGCTCCTGTTGTCAGAGGTGAGCACGTTTTCATTTTTAGGCTTTTCATACTGTTTTTTTTTTTTTAAAGTCGTATGTTTTATCTAAAAATGGATATAAAGTTTTATTTTCAGTTCTCTCCTATGTTTATTTTAATGTAAAATACTGTAAATTAATTACCATGCTCCATGAAGATGTGTAGTGCTTAACTGGTGCCTGTCCTTTGTGGTGTGTATAATTCTGCGGCCTCAGAAGGACTGAGATTTACCCCCACCACCCCCAGTAGAGTACCTTCTATGTAGATATAACCGTAATGTTGGCATTGTGGTTGTCAGAAACTTGCTGTGATGTGTGGGTCAACTTTGCAACAGGGCCAAGAGTGTTTATATGAGTTATGTTTTGAGTCTTGGTACAGTAAAGGATAGGAAGAGGACTGTTAGAGGAATTCATATATGGATTGGATATTAGAAGAAATAGAACTGTTATTTAGAAAGTTTAGTTTTTTGTAAGAAAACCTATATGGACAAAACTAGAGGTAGTTTTTTTTTTTTAAATGAAATCTAGGTTTTCAATTGTGTCTGATTTTTCTAGGAATTCAGAGTTACTATAGTAAGGTACCTTTGTACATAAAAATGCTTCTGAGCCAGGAATTTCTGTGGGAGAGAATTTTTTTTGATAGTTTGTTTCTTTTGGTACTGGGGATTGAACTCAGGACATTGGGCTTGCAAGGCAGGCGGTCCAAATAGTGGGCTAAATCCCTGGCCCTGGAAGAGAAAATTTTTTTAATTGAGTTTATTGGTACTTTTTAGGTATACAGTGCAGTTACATTCATCATTGGGATCTTGTACTTTTACATGACAGATCTTGGTTCTCATTTTTCCCCCATACCCCTGCCCTCTCTTTACCCCCTCCACCCTTCCCTATTTACAAATTCTTTGTTTCCATTTTTTCCTTTTCTCATATTTTTTTTTCTTTTATTGAGTTTATTGGTAAAGTATACAGTACAGTTACATTCATCATTGGGATCTTGTACCTTTACATGACAAATTTTGTTTCTCATTTTTCCCCCATACCCCTGCCCTCTCTTTACCCCCTCCACCCTTCCCTATTTACAAATTCTTTGTTTCCATTTTTTCCTTTTCTAATATTTTTTCTTTTATTGAGTTTATTGGTAAAGTATGCAGTACAGTTACATTCATCATTGGGATCTTGTACCTTTACATGACAAATTTCGTTTCTCATTTTTTTCCCATACCCCTGCCCTCCCTTCACCCCTTCCACACTCCCCTATTTAAAAACTTTAAAAAAAAACAACTTTGTTTCCATTTTTTCCTTTTCTCATATTTTTTCTTTTCCCTATTTCTTTTCCCCTACCCTTCCCCCTTCCCCTACACCTTTAGCCCCTTTCTTCCTATTTCTCATTATCATTTATACAATTTGGATCTTATGTACACTTTTAGTTGATCACACCAGAGAAACTAGTGTATTTATACCAGTATTTATACATGTGTGTCCTATGTGGTCTCAATATGCATCCATTTTCCCATGAATGATTCTAGTTTCTCATTCTTTATGGCTGAGTAGTACTCTGTTTTATAGAACAGCCACATTTTCCTTATTCGGTCTCCAACTGATGGCCAGTTGGGCTGTTTCCAAGTTTTAGCTATTACAAACTGTGCCACTATAAACATGGGCGCATATGTATATATATATATAGTATGATTCTTTTGGACAGATACCCAGTAGAGGGATAGCTGGGTCTAATGGAACCTCTAATCCTAGTTGTTTGAGGTGTTTCCATATTGATTTCCACAGTGGTTGCACCATTCTGTACTCCTACCAACAATGGAGAAGGTTTCCTTTCCTGGGAGAGAATTTTTTTAAGGCCAGCATATTTAAATTATTAGAAATTAAATTTTTTATTTTCTGGGAATTCTGGGGCTGTTAGATTTAAGGGACTTATTTAATTTCTATAAACCAATCAGAAGATAACTCCTTTAATGTTAATCTAATTTTTAAATGCTCTGTAGAAAAAGAAAATTATTTCAGCAAAGCAAACTAACTTTTTGATTGCATACAAATGAGAAACAAGAAAATCCTGCTCAGGGAAATGAAAACAATAAAATGGAAGCAAAGGTAAAATCACTGCCTAGGTCGCTTCTGGAGCCAAGAAAAATTGTACCTGAACTTAATACAACTTCCAAGTTGTACTTCTTAGATAATGGAGTTTATTTGGCTACAGAAGATAGATGTTTTTGCCCATGATGGAATTTCCAAAGTAGCCAAAGTAGTTTTCAGAAAGTTTTTAAAACACACAGATATGTAGGTGAGTTATGGCTGGGGGAGGGGGGACACGGATCCCAGCACTCAGGATGCTGAAGCAGGAGGATTGCTGCAAGTTTGAGTGAAGCTTGGACTACCTAGTGAGTTCAAGGCCAGCCTGAACTACAGTGATACCCCGTCTCCAAAAACTAAGCCAAACCAACCACCTGACTGACTGGCCAAACAAAAAACCAACCAAACAAAAGTACAAAAAACTAACAAAAACATAGATAATGAAGATATGAAAACAAGATTGAGAGTGATTATAGGTCAGATTTATTTAACTCATTATTGAAGGCCCTTGCAAGATGTTAAGTTTGATTTTGTTTGTTTTGTTTTGTTTTTTGAGACAGGGTCTCACTATGTAGTTGAGACTGACCAGGAACTCACTATGTAGCCCAGGCTGGTCTTGAACTCACAGCGATCCTCCTGTCTCAGCCTCCTGAGTGCTGGGATTATAGGCGTGCACCACCATGCCCGGCTTGATTTTGTGATTGTATTGTTCTACTAGTTAAGACAGTAAGTTATAGGAAGTTGACTTTATTAAGCAATATGTGCTGAGGTATTTAGGAGTGTTGGGTCATAATATCTGAACTTTAGTTTCTAATGGTTCTGCATAAAAAGGTACAAGTATATATGTATGTATGGGAAGTGAGAGATAAAGCAAATATAGCAAAATGATAACAGTTGTTGAACCTCAGTAGAGGGCATACTGTTACTTATTCTATTCTTTCAGGTTTTGTTTGTTTTTTTAGTACTGGGGATCGAACTCAGGACCTTGCGCTTGCGAGGCAGGTGCTGGCACCACTGAGCTAAATCCCCAGCGTCTTTTATTTTTATTTTATTTTTAAAATAAAAATTGGGAAAATATATAGGTACATATTGTAATCCTGTCCCTTCTTCTGTCTGTTCCCTCCATTCTTTTTCCCTATGAATAATTTCTTTTAGTTTTTGTTTAATCTTTTTAGCATTTTTTCCCTTGAAAATAGAAGCAAAAAATATCTGTACACAAACATAATGTAAATTCTTAGCTTTCCTCATTATCCTAGATATATCTTGCTTTTCTCATGGAAGAGTGTATCTTGAAGGTCTCTATTTCACTGTAGCAGTAGAAAGGTATCATTTTTCTTTGAATCTGTGTTGAATTCATATAAATTAAATGATAAAGTTTATTGCCATCTTCTGCTGCTGGATAGCTGTGTGATGTCCTAGTTTGGACTGCCATAATAACAAAGCATACACAGGGTAACCTGGACAATATAAATTTATTTCCTCAGTTCTGGAGACTGGAATTCCAAGGTAAGGTATCAGCATGGTCTAGTTTGGGTGAGGTTTGCAAAGTCTTTTTTTTTATACATGGCAAAGAGAGAGAGCAAGATCTCTGATGTCTCTTATATGGGCCCTGGTTCCATGTGAATGCCCACTCTGGTTTTATTATCTCCCAAAGGCACCAACTCCAAATGTATCACACCTGAGGTTGAGACTTCAAAATACAGATTTTGGGGAGAACAGTTTATTCTGTTACAATAGATATATCTTAAAATAGTTCTGTAGAAATGGGATTGCTGATAATGAAATATAAATACATCTATAATTTGTTTCATTATGTTTGGATTGTTGATCCACTTGGGCTTTATTCTCATGGGTGATGTGAGGTATGGATTCAACGTTTTTTCCCAAATGGCTACCCATTTTTCTCCTAAGCCATTTACTGTGAGTTTCATTTGTTCACAGATACGAGATTCTGACTTTATCATACATTAGAATTAAAGGTTGTTTATGTTTTAGACTGTTTTAATGCTTGATAGATGTTCTCATCTCTTATCTTCTGAATTCTCTTAACTGTTCATACTTATTTCTTGATTTTTAAAATTTTCATATTCTTGCTGGTTTACATTTCTTCATACGAATTTTATTTTGTTTAACTATATTGGAAAATTTCAGATATTTAAATATGAATCATAACTCTTCATTACCTAGCTTCACTGACTTGTCAGTGTTTGCTGTTTTGTTTCATTGATTTCCTTTTTTGTGTGGTGGACCTCAGTTTATCTCACATGGGATTTAATCTTTAAGTACTTTAGTAGATAAATACTAAAAATAAATAAATCCACATTACAGTGCTGTTATCTAGCTATGTTGATAATGTTATGATTTCTAAAATATCTCCCCAGAGTTTCTTGTGTTTGGAAAATGATTGGATCAGTAGCTAAATGTGCTATTGGGAGGTGAGCTGGTTAGAGGTTGGTCCCTGTGGGTGGACCTGAGAAGGTGTGTTCTTGTTAGTGGCTCCTCTCTTTCTTTGGTTTGCCTTTTTGATTGCCAGTGTTCCTCAGCATTTTCCGTCCACCATGCCATTCTGCCTTGAAGCCAGCCAAATATGGGTTAAATCCTCTAAAAATTGTGAGCCAAACTAAACTTCTCCTCCTATAAATGATGGGTGTTGGGTATTTTGTCCTAGCAATGGGAAAATAACACAAATGTGAATTAATAATATCCATGACTCCATATTATCCAGATATTTTCCCAAGTGTCTTGGTTTGTTCAACCAGGATAGATAGATACAAAGTCTTCACATCACACTTGTTTCATATGTCTTTGAAAAATTTTAATTTTAGCAGCCACTTCTCAACTGTCATGTTGACATTTCTTTTTCTTCATGTTTTTATGATTTCTGTGATGTCTTTTTGCTCCTTTTAAAAATGTTTTGGTCTTTCTAAAATGAATTTGTATTTCTCTTCACTTTCTTTGCTGAGTTGTCATTTCCCATTTCCCATTCTCTGCTCTCTAGCCATCACCAGCTGATGTCTGGGCCATCTAGTTCTCTGTTCACACTTTGTGTTTTTGGTACTATGATTGCATTCATAAGTTTTATTTGATTTTTGTTTTCTAGCATGGTGTTTTAATCTACTTTGTGGCAATGTTTCTTTTGTGAGTTCATTATTTATTAAAAAGTTATATATTACTGCTCATTTTCATCACAGTTTTTGAGGCCAATGAGATACCTTTTCAGTTACTTGTGTTAGAATGAGATTGATGATTTTCCTGGAGACTCCTGGGTTGGGATGTAAGCCTGGGATGGCTTTCCAGGCATCATTGTATTAAGGCTTCCTCTTATCCTCAAAACCTGAATGTACTTTAGGAAGGCTTTCTCTTCTGTATCGTATCTGTGCTTCGTATTGCTTTTCAAATTGAAGTGTCTAGTTTTAGAATTTGTCTTTTGCTGGCATTTTCTGAATGCTCACCTCCCTTTCTTCTCCTTCAGTCCCCTTTTTCAGTTCTTACTCTGCTTCCCCTAGAAACCTTGCTTTTATTTAGTCTCCTACCTGTTCTTAGAAGCTCATTTTGGGGTGAGGCCACTCAATATCCAATATTTCCTGTGACCTCTTAGTGGCTTTACCAGTTGGCTTTGCCTTTGTGATTGGCTGGCAGGTGTTTTTCTTTTTCATTGTTTTTAGATTTGATTCCAGCATTTCCCACTCAGAGTGGCATCCTCACCACTTCCCTTTAACTCCTGTGTATTCAGTATACATTGGGTTGTTGTGCCAGTTTTGTTGTTTGGAAAAATGATTGACAAATTTATTTATTTTTATTATTATTATTTATTTGTTTCGTGTTGTTTTAAGACAGGGTCTCACTATGATGCTGAGACTGACCTGGAACTCACTACGTAGTCCAGGCTGGTCTCCAACTCACAGTGATCCTCCTGCCTCAGCCTCCCGAGTGCTGGGATTCCAGGCATGTGCCACAATTTACAAATTTAAAAAGTTATGTTTTTCTATTTCCTAGTTCACATTAAAGATGTAGCTTTTGTTTTATTTTGGTTATTCTTTTTTTTTCTGGTACTAGGGATCGAACTCAGGACTTCGTCCTTGCATGGCAGGCACAGTGCCACTGGGCTAAATCCCTATTTTGGTTATTCTTGTTTCTTTATTGTTACATGTTGATCTGGCATGTTTTTCTAAATTTATTATTGTGTATTTTGTCTGGATGTTGCTACTAACAGTGGATTTATTTCCTTTGTTAACTTGTCAAATTGATGTTTTTTATATGTATTTGGTAGTTTGATTTTGGGCCTTTGGGAGAAACATATCCAAACCATAGCAAACACTGAATTTTATTAAATACTTTTTCAACATCCTATGGAGTTACTTGATTCTAACAAAATTTTTCTTTTACATTTGATCTTAACCAGAAGGCTGAGAAGCTATAAAACTTTTATTTTAGAGAAATGCATAAGTAGATATTCTAGTATTAAGCCATTTTTGTTTTGTGAGTGATATTTAGACTTGCTTTCTGTTTTAATCTGGTGTCATTGAATAGCTGTTCTCAATATGCATTAGAATATTGTGTATTCTATAATTGTGGAGCCCAGGGTTTTTCATATCTGGTAAATCAAACACTAATTGTGTTGTTCAAATATTCTATAGTCTCTTTTTTATTTTATCTTTTAGTTTTTGAGCTGGGGATTAAATTTAGGGCCTCATGTGTGGTAGACAAATGCTTTATCACTAAGCTATATCCTCATTTCCCAAATCTTCAGTCTTTTTGCTTACTTTATCAAGCTATTGCTGAGATGAGAGTGCTAAAAATCTTCCATTCTGATATGGTTAGATTTATCATTGTTTTCCTATAATTATTTATATAGCTAGGGACTGTTAAATATAAAATTTAAGAGGCTTTTATCTTTTGTACCAGGGATTGAACTCAGGACCTTGAGCTTGAGAGGCAGATGGCAGCACCACTGAGCTAAATCCCTGGCCCTGAAAAGGCTTTTTTTTTTTTTTTTTTTTTTTTTTTGTATTGGGGTGGGGATTGAACTCAGGACCTTGTGCTTACAAGGCAGGAAGCAGCACCATGGCGCTAAATCCCTGGCCCTGAATGGACTTTTAGAAGTCCTTTCTATGTTTATTTTATTTTACAGATGTAAACTGGTTGGGATAGCCTTTTTATTTTCAGTTTGGAATTTCAATAAACCATGTGTCCATTATGGGAAAATTATGTTAAAAATGTTTAAATGCCAGATGATTCCTTAATTCTGGTCCTTTTTAGTAAGTTTGGGCAAAAACAATCTATTTTCCAAAGTGAGTTGAGGGGCATAAAAAAGATTGATAATTAAATAAAGCAACCATTCATATAAAAATAATACCAATCAAGATGGTAAACAACACAGCTTAGTATTTCTAAGAATGATCAGTTACTTAAAATACCACAGTATTAGACAGTAGTAGACAGGGAGCAAATACTCTCCAAAACACAATTTTTTAAAAAACTAAAAACAACCCACTGGGGTATATTACTTTCTTGTTAATTCTTTTTC
>NW_022900940.1:20728616-20796758 GCF_012274545.1 Fukomys damarensis | reverse complement strand
TTTTTTTTTTTGGTACTGGAGATCGAACTCGGGTCCTTGTGCTTGCAAGGCAGGCACCGAACTGCTGAGCTAAATCCCTGGCCTTAAAAGGCTTTTTTTAAATGTTTCTGGTAAATTGGCAAATGTTAAAACATTATGTACTGAATTTATGCCTAATAATGCTTTTGGCTTATCTATTTTATCTGATGCTACTATTCCTACTGTCACTTATGTAATATAATTTTGGCTTTAAATTTGTGTATAAATTTAAATTTGTGTGTGTGTGTGTGTGTGTGTGTATATATATATATATAAGGGCAAACAACGTCTCTTATAGATGCTGAAATAACGTACTAGTTTATTAACTTCTATGTTGCCGAGTAATTTTTTTTCTGGCCTACCTTTTCACCGAGAGTATAGCCCTTTGAGGTTCTTGTCTTAATGTAAATGGATGAAAAAGGTACATTTCAGTTCTGTGACCTCTGTTGTTTTAAGAAGCTTGTCTTAGGTTTCCATGGAGACTATAACACATTTTAACTAGTAATTCTTTGGCTTATAGAAATAACTTAACAGCCAGCCTTCCTCAGTGTCAGTTTATACTGATGGGTCCATGAATTTCTTTTACTATGCTGGCAGTTCACCCTTGTGTTGAAGTGGATATCTATCATGTATAGTCCTTTATTTTGGGAGTATTTTGTGATGGGAGAATTTCCAGGAAATCCTGTCAATACAGAGCTGGAAATGCAAATCCCCACATTATGTTTTTAAAAAAATTATCGTCATTATTATTATTATTATTATTTTGGAAACAATGCTTGGTGGAGAAAAAAATGTTCATTATAAATTTTTAACATTTTCCTTCTTAGCATGCAGCAGAATTGATTAAGACAGTGGCATCGCGCTATGATGAATATGTCAATGTGAAGGATTTTTCTGACAAAATCAGCCGTGCCCTTGCTGCAGCAAAGAAGGATAATGACTTCATTTATCATGATCGAGTTCCAGACCTTAAAGATCTAGATCCTATTGGCAAAGCCACACTTGTGAAGTCTACCCCAGTCAGTGTGCCCATCAGCCAGAAGTTCAGTGGTATGTTTATTTTTTACATGCACTTTATTGATTATTAGTACTCATTTTTCTCCAGTTTAATCTGTATTTTTTTAGATCAAATAATATAGTTGTTCTCGTATACTTTACACTCTGCTTTCATGTTGTTTAAAATGAATATGACAGTAAAAATTACCTTTAAAATGGAAAATTGGTGAAATATAAAGTATAAACAGTCAGAAAACTTGAAATTGTACTGATGAGACTTTAGACAGCCAGTTATTTTGTTAACATTATATTTAAGATGTCATTAAACAAATGTATTTGTAAACATGTAGACTTCTAGAGTCATTTCTATTAGATAAATTTTAGTATATCCTTGGATATTATAGATATATGTCATATATTCAGTATTTAGTAGCTTCTGAGATTCCCAAGGATAATCTAATTTTCAGGAAAGAATGATTATTTTATTTTACTTAGGTTGTTTGGCAAACACAAAATATTTACTATGTTCTAGGGACTCTGAACCACTTTGTGTATAATTGTTTTGTAAAGTGCTCATAACAGTCCTGTGTATTATCCCCATTTTACTGATAAGAATACTGCATACAGAGTGGTTATTTGACCAGGGTCACATAACTAGCAAGTAATGGAGTTGGAAATTGAATTCTGGCAATGTGGTACAGGCAGTCAAGTTAATCAACAAATGAGCAGTGTTACCAAAGATCTTTCTCACTCAATAATAAACACATTTTAAAAATCATGGAATATAAAGTTCAAAAAGGAAAGCTTTTTGTTATTACCCATGTCCATGAATATAATGATCTGAAAGTGCTCATCATTATTTATTGCACTTTCAATAGTTACTTGGTTTTGATCTTTAAATATTTGGACTGTGCCTATTAAAATCCAATATAAAGTCATTTCTATAGCCTGATTTTTTTTTTAATCTTAAAAATTTTGTTTAAATTTCCCTTCCTAAATTTAGATCTGTTTGAGAAGATGGTTCCTGTGTCAGTGCAACAGTCTTTGGCAGCCTTTAATCAGAGAAAAGCTGATTTGGTTAACAGATCAATTGCCCAGATGAGAGAAGCTACCACTTTGGCAAATGGGTAGGTAACCTTTCATAAATTTGTTTCTAGAGTTCTAAAGTTTTTGCTTTGGTTATTATTTGACTAAATAGTTTGTGAACATTTTCGTTATCTGAGCTTAAAATTTAATGTCAAGGAAATACATAATATAACAGCAGATACACATACTCTTGTATTTCTAGGGACACTGTATTAAGCTGTAGCAAGTATATTATAGTTTGAAGAAATTTATTAACAGAAACAACGTGAGAATGTTTGCTAGATTGTATTTTAAGAGATACTTGAGTGAAAGTAGAAATGAACTTTCTAAGTTAAAGTACAGTACATGGCATATTAAGTATTGTAAACCAAATTTTTGTTTCTGATGGTTTAAAGACTTAACAGTGTAATTCCCTGGTCTTAAAAAATTTAAGGATAATTTTCACACAATAAATACACCCATTTTAAGTGTGGAGGTCATAAATTTTGATAAATTTATGTCCTTAAATAACTACCACTGCCTCCAAGAAAAGATTGAAGATATTTCTGTTACCTAATCATGCGTTTCTCCCTTCAGTTCCTTTTCCCCTGGTCCCTGGCCATTACTTATCTGTTCCCTGTCACTATAGGTTAGTTTTATTCTTTATACACTTTAATACAAATGCAATCATTATAGCATGGACAATATGTATATTACAGTATTGCTATAGTGTATAGAATGTGAGTATAGTATATACTCAAAGTGTCTTTTTTCACTTAGCATAGTATTTTTGAGTTTCATTTCTTCTCTTGAGTATTGGTTTAGCCTGTTTTATAATGAGTGGTATTCTATTTTATGGTCATACAGCAGTCTGTAATTCTATTCTGTGTTGTTACATTTCAGTTGCTGTGAACATTTGAATACAAATTTTTTGTATGGGTGTGTTTTAGTTTTCTTACATAAACACCTGGTAATGTTATTTTTGAGTTGTATATATTTAATTGTATGCAAGACTGGCAGATTATTTTCCAAAATGGGTGTTCCATTTTGTATTCCTAGCTACATTGTTTGAGAAATATGGTTGCTCTGTATCCTCGCCAGCACTCTCTAATTTTAGCCTATCTAGTGTGTGGAGCGGTATCTCATTGTATTTTATTTTGCATTCCCATAATTATCAATGATGTTAACCAACGTTTTATATGCTTATTAGCCATTGATACATCTTTTGTTAAGTGTGGGTTGAAATCTGTGTGTGTGAGGGTGTGGTGTATTAAATCCAGGACTACTTTATATTATGCTAGGCAAAGGCTCTACCATTGAGCTATAGTCCTAGCCATTTTACTTCATTTTTCTCCCCTTCCTTTTCTTTATTATAGCTCAAGGGTGTCCTTGAACTTGTGTAGTTTGGGCTGGCCAGTGTGGTCCTCCTGAGTCAGACTCCTGAGTATAAACCATTAAAAAAATATTTTTTCTTAAAACGTGCTTTTTTTTTTTTTGGCACTGGATACTTACCACAGAGTTCTTTTCTCAGTTCTTTTCATTTTTTATTTTGGTTCATGGTTTCATTGCCCAGATGGGACTTGAACTTGTGATCTTTCTGCATCTGCCCTCTGTAATTGCTGGTATTACAGGCATGTTTCACTGCCTGGCTTGCCTCCTCTTTACTGAGTTTACTGTTTCATGTGGTAAAGAGGTAGTATGAGTTTATACAAACTTACTAAGAAGTTCATCATCTTACACTATTTTATTTGCTTTTCTGTCTTTAGAAATAACAGGGTAAGTTCTTCCACTTATCATGTAGATGAAATAATTGAAGAATCATTATTGTATTACAAAACCGAGAACAGATGAAGACTCTAATTAATGCTTACATCACCTGTGTTCTATTGGCATTTTGTCTAGATAATATAAGATTATAACTTTTGTGTATTTCTGATTTGTTAGTGACAGTATAACCATAAGTGATAAAAGATGGCTTTTTTTTCTTGGTACCAGGGATCAAACTCGGGTCCTTGCGCTTGCAAGGCAGGCCACTGAACTGCTGAGCTAAATCCCCGGCCCAAAAGATGGCTTTTTTATTTTATTTATTTTTATTTTTTAGTTATTTTTTGTTACCAGGGATCGAACTTGGGTCCTTGTGCTTGTGAGGCAGGTGGCAGAACCACTGAGCTAAATCCCCGGCCCTAAGACTGCTTTTTTAAAGTAGAATTTTTGCCTTAATTACTTAGACTGAAAAAGTTAAATTTTAGCTATTAGTCAAAGCTATTTAATGTATTTTAATACTGTTATAGCTTTTCGTACTCTTTGTGTTTTAATTCTGAACTATAAACTTTATTCTTCAGTGATTTCATTTTATCAATTATTTTGTTTTTCCTTTTTATTTTTCTATTAATAGGTTTATCTACATTTTTGTGGTGCTAAATCTGTCACTTTTGAGTCAGACGTAAGTGGTTAATATTTTAAAGGATGTTTAGACTTTTACATAACATGATATCTGATTTTTTCCCAGGGTATTAGCTTCCCTTAATCTTCCAGCAGCAATTGAAGATGTGTCTGGAGATACTGTACCTCAGTCTATATTGACCAAGTCCACATCTGTGATTGAACAAGGAGGTATCCAGACTGTTGATCAGTTGATCAAAGAACTACCTGAACTATTACAAAGAAACAGAGAAATCCTAGATGAGGTATGTTTTGTTTTGTTTTGTTTTTTGGTACCAGGGAATGAACTCATGACCTTGCACTTGCAAGGCAGGGGCCAGAACCACTGAGCTATCCCCTTCCCAGATGAGGTATGTTTTAAAAGATTTTTGTTTTTCAGGTAAAAATGTCCAGAAGGGATTAGGACTGGAGGGCTTCACAGGATGGTATTTATCATCTTGGTGAATTTACTGTGCCTTATTCTTCAGCCTTGAAGAATTCTGTTACGTGAGAATGAGTTCATTCTTAAGGCAAATGAGTGAATATTGATGGGAACTCATATGACCATTGTATTATACTAATATGAGAAATTACTATCATACAAACTGTTGAAAGGCTTCGTAATGATTCTTTTGTATGGGCAGGTTAGGTTTCTTGGTGAACATGAACTCAGACATGAAATATTTTTACAAGACTGTTGCATTTATTTACCAGTAGAGGTAACTTTTGTTAGTAGGAATGAAACACTCTTTAAAGTTTCTTTGGTTGAAGCCAGCTATTTACCATGTAATTCTGTTTTTATGGTGCCTTCACCTCTTCTTCCTAATTGGAGCATTTCATTTTTTAGCTGTAGATACATTCAGACTGCTTATATGAGCTCTTGCCTTTTTACAACTAATGTATTTTCTTTTGGGTGACTTGTTATCAATGCTTAGTAATATACTTTATGTTCATACAAATACCTTACAGTTTTTTTAAAACCTGTTTGTTTGTAAATCAAAGATTTTGATCTGGTGGTATAATTGGAAGGACTTTAGAAAGAGTAGATAGACATGAGGAGAAGAAAATGAAGAGTTTGGTTTAAAATCATTGAGTATTAGCAGCAAAAGGTAATTGTAGTGTTAGAGAAGACACACTGAAAAATGCAAATACAGTCAATGTAAAGCAGTCTGGAAGCGTTTGGTAAATAGAAGTTATAATAAATCTTCATTTAATACATTACAGGTAATTCAGCAGTAAGGTTTCAGAATGTGGACTTATATTTGGGTTTAATTTCCAGCCCTTATATCTAGCTGTGACCCTGTGCAAAGTATTTAACATCTTTGTGTCTCAGTAGACTTAACCAGAAAATAAGGGTAATGGTATTTAGCCTTTAAGATAGTTGTGAAGAGGGATACTATATGGGCCTGCTACTTACAGATTTATAAATATTTAGTATTACTGCATTTCCTAGGTCTTACAAGATGCTGTTGAATGGAAAATGGATATTTCCTTTTTTGGATTATAACATTCACTAAAGAAATACTAAATATCAAGTATGAGAACGTCTTTATAAATATAAATGTGAAAAATCTTCATCTTATACTGACATTAATATATATGTCTGTAATCTTTTGTGTTTTCTGAGACAGGGTCTCATTATTTAGCAGTCTATCCTGGAACTCCCTATGCAGCCCAGGCTAGCCTCAAACTCTTGTTCCTCCTGCCTCTGCCTCCTGAGTGTTTCTTGTTTATCTTAATATGAAATACTTTTATTTATCTTATTTGATAGCCTTGTGAGTTACGGTTATTATTATTCTGTCATTTGTATTGGGGGCTCATTTTAATTAAGTTGTAAGTTGTGAAGTATATTATAAAGCTGGTACTCATTTTGAAATGCTCTCCCCCCTCCTTTTTTTTTTGTTTTTGTTTTTGAGTCAGGGTCTTGCTAGTGTGAGTTTGGGCTGGCCTGGAACTCCTGGCAATCCTCCTGCCTCAGCCTCCTGAGTGCTGGGACTACAGGTATACGCCCAGATCCACCTCTCTTTTACTTTTTGGACATTTTGTTTTAGTCCGATTTTTAGAAATTTGAAGTATGTACAATTTTTTTTAAACAATAAATTTGTTGGAACCTCTTGGGTACTTTAAATCTTACATACCTGCTCATGGATTCTCTTTCCTTAGTTGTTCCTTTTTCTTCATTCTCTACATTATCCACTTAGGAATTCCTATTAGATTGCTGGTGGTGCTTTTCAATCAGTTCTTCATGTCACTTAACGTATCTTTGACTTACTCTCTTTGTGTTCTTGTACTTCTTTCGGGCTAGCCTTCTACCTTATTAATCAGCTTTTCATCTGGGCTCTTGGTTCTTCAGCCACTGTTCCCCCACCCTTAAGTATGCTTGATCATTTTAATTTCCAAGATACTCAATTGATTCTTTAAACATATCTCATATATATATATGTATGTGTGTGTGTGTGTGTGTGTGTGTGTGTGTGTGTATAAAACCATATTTTTTGAGGTAAAATTGACATAGCATAAGATTCACCACTAGACTCTATAAAGTATACAAGTGCCCTTAGTACATTCACAATATTGCATGAGCAAAACAGCATAACACTATGTAATTGTAGATCATTCATTTCCTGAAAGAAATCCTGAGGGGTAAGTGTCACCCCTCAGTCTCCCTTGCCCTCTGCTCTTGGCAACCACTAATCTAATTTCTATCTCTATGGATTTATCTGTTATATTTTATATAAATGTAATCCTACAGTATGTGGCCTTTTGAGTTTGGCTCTTTTTTCTTAGCATAATATTTTCAGGGTTCATTCACATTGTAGCATGAGTCAATGTTTCCTTTCTTTTTATGGCTAAATAATATTTCATTCAGTGGATATACTATATTTTGTTTATCCATTCCTTAGTGGATGAATGAGTTGTTTCCATTTTTTGGCTGAGCTGAATAATGCTGGTATCTGTGTGTATGATTTTGCTTAGAATCCTGTTTCAAGTTTTCTTGGTTATGTATCTAGAAGTAGAGTTGCTTGGTCATTTGGTTAAGTATAACTTTTTGAGGAACTGTTAAACCTTTCCATAGTAGGTACACCAGTTTATATTTTTACTTGCATTATGTAAGTATTCTAATTTTTCCACACTCAATCCTTACAGTTGCCTTTAAAAAATATTTATAGCTGACCCAGTGTGTGTGTGAAGTGGTATCTCACTGTGTGTGTTTTCTAATGACTGAGCATCTGTTGCTTATTGTAATTTGATTGCACTGAATCTTTAAATCAATTTGAATATTGCCATTCTTAACATTATTAACTCTTCCAACTCATGAACTTAGGACATCTTTTCATTGTTTTAGGTCTTTAATTTCTTTCAACAGTGTTCTGTAGTTTTCATTGTATAAGTCTTATGCTCTTTGGTTAAATGTATTCCTAAATATTTTATTCTTTTTGATGTTATTGTTAATATAATTGCTTTCACAATTTACTTTCTTTTTTTTTTCTTTTTTTGGTTTTTTGATACAGGGTCTCACTATGTAGTTGAGACTAACCTGGAACTCACTATGTAGCCCAGGCTGGTCTCGAACTCACTGTGATCCTCCTGCCTCAGCCTCCTGAGTGCTGGGATTACAGGCGTGTGCCACCATGCCTGGCTTAAAATTTCCTTTCTAGATTGTTCATTTCTAGAATATCGGAAAAAAAAAATTTTTGTAGGTGGAGTTTGCCTTCTGCAATATTTTTTTATTTGTGTGTTATCTCTAATTTTTTTTGTGGTTTCAGATTTTCTACATATAAGGTAGTTCAGATATAGAGTTTTACTTATTCCTTATCAGTTTGCATACCTTTTAATTTTCTTGCCCTGGTTATTACAGTATAAAATTGATGAGACTAGACATCCTTCTCTTGTTCCTGATCTTACGAGGAAAACTCAGTGATTTACCATATGTAGCCATATATCCTTTAACATAGAGGATGTGTTCTGAGAAACACTTATTAAGTGATTTTGTCATTTTGCAAACATTGCATGTACTTATACAAATTTAAAATGGCTATAATATCAGTAGGCACTACGGTGTTATGGGACAGCTGGTATTTTGACCGAAACATGTTTTGTGCCACATTACTAGATGAAGTTAGCTGTGGGTTTTTTGTGTATGACCTTTATCAAGTGGAGGAAGATCCTTTATATTCCTAGTTTGTTCAGTGTTGTTATCATGAACGAGTATTAGATTTTGTCAGATTGTTTTCCCCCTATATCTCTTAAGATGATCATAAAGTTTTTGCCTTTACTAATTTTGTGTAATTTATTTTAAGATGTGAACTACCCTTGCATTCCTGGGATGTCCTACTTGGTCATGATATATAAACTTTTTAATGTGGTGCTGGATTTGGTTTTTGTAGTATTTTGTTGAAGATTTTGCATCCGTATTCACAAGAGATATTGATCTATAGTTTTCTTTTAGTATCTTTGTCTGGCTTTAAATTTGTATATTCTTAACATGAATTGAGTATCCCTCACCTGAAGTGCTTCGAAGTGTTTGGATTTTGGAATATTTACATTTACATAATGAGATATTTGGGGGATGAGACCCAAGTCTAAACATGAAAGTCATGAAGGCAATTTTATTCAATTTTTTAAAAAAATTAATTTTATTGGTATACATTTAAGGTATACAAATAATGACATTCATTATTGGAAATTTGTACCTTTACAGAATCCATCTTGGTTCTTATTATACTCAGTATTTTTAATAGTGCCTGTGTTTTGATTTTGACCATAAATATGAATCATGTGGAATTTTCCCTTTGTGGTGTCATGTTGGTGCTCAGAAAGTTTTGGATTTTGGAGCATTTTAGATTCTGGAGTTTTGGATTAGGGATGCTCAGCCTGTAGTAGTATATTTTCTAAATAGCACATAGCAATATTTTTTTTAAATTTAGTTTGAGAGTCTTTGGCTTTATTTGGAAAGTTAAATCCATTTATATTAATGGTTAATGTTCATGTTCATGTATTCAGAACCATATATTTTATAATTTGTCTTGCTTTTTTGGTTTGTTTTCTTTGTTTTTGTTCCATCCCTATTCCTATTCCCTACTCCACCTTTTTCCTAGCTTTATTAAATTATCATTCCACATTTTTTGTAATTCAATAAAAATGCCTCAGTGCCACTTGATGGTACAAGGAAATAGAAGAGAAAATAAGCAACAAATAGGAAAAAAAAACTGGACAGTGTTATAAAGAGGCAAAATGGATTCTTTTGATTTAGATACGCTATGTAGAAATTTTTATTGTTTCTTTTTAAAAAATATTGGCATTGAAGTTACACATTCCTCTACTTTTTATCTAATTGAGTTTATTGGTACTTTTTGAGTATATAGTATAGTTACATTCATCATTGGGATCTTGTACATTTACATGACAGATCTTGGTTCTCATTTTTTCCCCATACCCCTATTTCTCACTTTAAAATGGCTTTCCTTTTCTTTAAGTTTCATTGGACTAACAATTAGAGAATTGTATCTTTCATCTATCCTGAAAAATGGAAAAGGTTTGGTTTTAATTTCCTTCAATAGTGCTTTCCTCTGCTTTTATTATTACCCCCTTTTGGATCTCTGATTATATGTATGTTGAATTTTTAAATTTTATTTTCCATTTTTCTTAGCCTCTCATTTTGTATTGCTTTGTGTCTCTTGTGGGTGATTTCCTCTGGCCTATTTTAAAAAATATATTTAATATATTCTTTATCTTATTATTCTAGTATTTTTAATCCTTGTGGGTTTGTGATTTTGTTTTATACTGGCTTGTTTTCTGTTTTTTGTTTTTTTTTTTGCTTTTGTTTTTTAATTAAAAAATTTTTATTTTGGAATAGTTTTAGACTTACAGAAACATTACAAATTTAGTGTAGAAAGTTCCTATCTGTTCTTCACCCTAGCTCTTGTAAAGTTAAAACCTTATGTACATTTGTTGAAACTAAGAAATTAAATAATGGCAGAGCGTTATTACTAAGATTTTACCAGTTATTCCATTGTCCTTCTTGAGTTTGAATATTTCCAAGATTCAGTACAGAATATTACATTGCATCTAGCATTAAATTATTTTTTATTTAATTCACATTTCGTGGAACCTTGAGGGAATTCTTTGAGGTCTGTCTGTGTTTAAAGTAAATTCTTTTAGATAGGATTTGCATTTGCTTCTGCCATAGAAAGGCATTTTATACCTTTACACCTTTGTGTCTCTTTAAACCTCTGTGTGTGTTGTGTGTGTATATCTGTGTAGTTAATCTTTTAATTAGACGTTTACCTTAAACTTCATGTCAGAAAGTGTGATTTCTAGTTCCAAGTTCCAAGTTCAGACTTTTGATTAGGAATCTTAGGGGCTGCTTCTTCCTATTTAGAGTCAAAGTCCAGACTAGCTAGTTTCCTTCTTTTTTTTTTTGGTACCAGGGAGCAAACTCAGGTCCTTGTGCTTGCAAGGCAGGCTGCAGAACCACTGAGCTAAATCTCCAGCCCTAGTTTCCTTCTTATAGGATACTTCTCCCTTTTGAAAATTCATTCACTTAGAGTCACCTATTTGGAAGTCCCAGTATAGCTGGGGACCAGTGCCTTTGATCTGAGCTTTCATTCTTATTGATTCTAGTCTCCTTTTCATATGTTACCTTCACACTCTAAGCTGAGGATGAGCTGCATAGTTGGCAAAATATGGATTTGATTTGCTACCCAAGATAATTTTTGACATTTTTAAAGGTTTATGTAAAACGATGAATATTCTCAAGATTATATATGGCCTAAAAAGCCTAAAATATTTACTCTTGTGTGTGACAGAAAAGTTTGCTATTCTTTGCCCTAATATCAGGGATTGTTTCCTAATAGATTAGCACTTTATACTCTGGTTTCTCTTTAGATCATACAAATCTTTTTGCCTTTTACTAATAGATTAACATTTTGTTTTTCAATTGTGCATTAAAAAACCTTTTTTTTTTCCTTTTCCCCCTAGTACTGGGGATTGAACCCATGGCCTTCACTCTGAGCTACCTCTCCAGTCTTTTTAAAATTTTTATTTTGAGATAAGGGCTTGCTAAGTTGTCAGGAACCCCAGGCTGGCCTTGAACTTGCCATCTCTTGCTTCAGCTTCCCAGAGTGCTGAGATTACTGCTGTGCAGTACCATGCTTTGCGATTTTTATACACTAGCATTTTGTTATACTGGAATGGAAGTCTGAAGTCTTTTATTGCATAAGGTTTTGTTTTTTTTTTTTCTGGTACCAGGGATTGAACTCTGTATAAATTTTTATTAGTCAGTGTTTTTTTTGTTTGTTTATTTATAGTGTTAAAGTCAGAAAGGTTTTGTGTATTGCTTTTATTTTAATCTTAAAACTTTATTAAATATTGTTGACATATGGGTGTAGTTTTTAAAAAATTTACTGAGGAAGATAATGGGTACCTTAAGCTTAAATTTTATATGGCTTTTGTTAAATATAACATATCTCTCTAACCGAAAAAATAAAAAAGTCCTGCCAGTTTATATTCTAATCATTAATATAGAAGTATTTCTGTATCCCTAAACTCTCACAATTATTGGGTATCAACATTTTTTTCCTTTACTGAGTTTATTGGTACATTTTAGGTATACAGTACAGTTACATTGGGTATCAACATTTAAAAAGATGATTTAGGGGCTGGGGGTTTAGCTCAGTGGCTCCACCACTTGCCTCACAAATGCAAGGTCCTAATTTTGATCCACAGTACCTAAGGAAAAGAAAAAAGATACTTTAAATATTGTGTACCAGAAATGATATCTCATTGTTTTCTGCTTCCTTTTCTTAAGTCACTAAGATTGTTGGATGAAGAAGAAGCAACTGATAATGATTTAAGATCAAAATTTAAGGAACGCTGGCAAAGGACACCATCCAATGATCTCTATAAGCCTTTAAGAGCAGGTAAAAATGTGTATAAATGACCTTCACTTGAACAGATTCCTAAGTTGAGTCCAGGTTTTTCATTGATTAGACTGTTGTAATCTTGTTTTTACTGAACTGTGCACTATTATGAAAACCTAGGTGTTTTCTTCAGAGTAGTACAAAGATTTAAAAGAATAATTTTATTAAGTTCACATTCTTGCATATGAAGTGAAAATTAAAACAGTTTTCTCATTTCCTTTTTCAAGCCATGCATGTATTTTAAAAACATATGAGATCATATTATATGTATTATTTTGTCATTTATTTTCCTTTTCTTTTTTTCTTAGTAATGAATCCTGGGTGGTTAAAAAGTGACTTTCATAGTTACTTTGGGGTCTAATTTATGCTTTTCAGATTGATTATTAATATTTCATGCTAAAGACAAGTGATATCTTTGTTTTGGCTAGAGACATTTAATATCTGTAAATGGGATAAATACTATTTAGATTTTTCATAAAATATATTTGCTCTTCTAAGTTGATCTTTTTAGAGGAGAGTACTTTTTTTTCTTTTTATTGAGTTTATTGGTACAATCTAGGTATACAGTACAGTTACATTCATTATTGGGATCCTGTACCTTTACATGACAGGTTTTGATTCTCATTTTTTCCCCTTGTCTCTGCCCTCCCTTCATCCCTCCTCCCTTCCCCCTTTAAAAACACTTCATTTCCATTTTTTCATTTTCTCAGCTTTTCTTCTTTTCCCTTATTACCTTTCCCCTACCCTTCCCACTTTCCCTACACCTTTAGCCCTTTTCTTCCTATTTCACATTATCAGTTATCTCATTAGGATCTTGTGTACTATGATAGTTTTTCACACCAGAGAAACTATTTGGTATTTACACATGTGTGGCTTATTTATTTCACTTGAGTATATCCTCAATATGTATCCATTTTCCTATGAGTGACTCTAATTTCTCATTCTTTATGGCTGAGTAGTATTCCATTTTATAGAAAAACCACATCTTCTTTATACAGTTTCCAACAGATGGGCAAATGGGCTGTTTCCAAGTTTTAGCTATTGCAAACTGTGCCGCTATAAACATTGGTGTGCATATATCACTGTGGTATGATTCTTTTTAATTCTTTTGGAAAGATGGCCAGCAGAGAGATGGTTGGGTCAAATGGAACCTCTAGTCCCAGAGCAGAGTACTTCTTAAATAAGGTGTATATGTTTTTGGAATGAATGATTTCTTTATATATATGAGTCACAGGAATAGATTACAGTGATGTCAGTTTGTTTTCATTTGGCAGACAGTGATCATGAAATGTATTTTAAGGTATAACTGTACACTTAATTTTATAAGTGATTTTGTCATTTTTCCAGAAACAAAATTCAAAGATTGACAGGAGCTGAGTCATCATTATTTAGTATATTGAGGTTTATAGAAGGGGGGGATAAGTGAAGTTGAGTACCAGAACTAAAAAAGTACAACCAACTCATAAACATTGCTGTTAGAATCACTGCTGTACTCTTGAACTTTTTCCACCACAGAGGGAACCAACTTCAGAACAGTTTTAGATAAAGCTGTGCAAGCAGATGGCCTAGTAAAAGAACGTTACCAGTCTCATCGTGACACCATTGCACTTCTCTGTAAGCCGGAACCTGAGCTGAATGCTGCCATCCCCTCTGCTAACCCAGCAAAGACCATGCAGGGCAGCGAGGTGAGTGGGTGGCTTTAGATGTGGTTGGTCATTAGTTTATGAAAACTATGTTCAAATAATTATGTTTAATGAACTATCAATGTTCTTACTGCCGTCTTTAAAAAATGCAGAAGTGGCAGGGGATATAGTTGATATAGCACTTGTGTAGCATGCACAAGTCTCTGGGTTTGATGCCTAGCCACACACATGCACACACCCACACCCACACACATGTATGTGTGTAAATTTGAGCTGTTATATTTAAAGTAGCATTATATACCTGGGTGATAGGTAATTATACTTTAATTAATATCCTTAAATAACATTTTTTTAGTTAAGAATGTCTTTATGAGCTAGATGCTATCGTCCAGGCATATCATATTTACAATATTTTACTAAGGTTTTATAAAAGGGAGAGGCTTGCTTATGAAAATAGAACAGATTTAGAGAAAAAAATGAACATATGTAGGATCCATGAAGAGCTGAGTTGGTGTGTCCTGAGAAGCTGCTAGGTACAGTAGGACACAGTACAGTAAGATACCTGAATCTACTGCAGAAACCTAATAGATAAGAAATAAGTTAGATGCTTGGATTACAAGCAGGCGAAAAGGAGATTAATTTGTGAAGAACAAACATACAATAAAAGAAACTGCAGACCTGTATATGCATGCATATGTACAGTACATATTTTATGTATTGTTATATTTTTACTTCTTTTTCTAAGACACAGTCTCTGTGTCAGGTTAGACTTAAACTTGTATAGCCTAGTCTGGCCTTGAACTAATGTGATTCTCCTGCCTCAATCTCCTTTGTGCTGGGATTACAGGTGTATATTACTCTGCCTGGCCTGTGTATTTTTTTTTGTTTGTTTGTTATTGTTGTTTGGTTTTTTTTTTTTTTTTTTTTAGTGATAGCTTGCTCTTGCGAAACAGGTGGTGGCACCATTGAGCTAAATCCTTGGCCTACGCCTGTATATTTTTAAATCCTAATTTCCCTCCTCTCTCACTCAAAATGAAGTTTAGTATGGATGTATGCTTTTGTACTTCTTTTCTTATCTTTTTTTTTGGTATTGGAGATGGAACTTGGGAGCTTGTGCTTGATGAGGCAGTTGGTGGCACCACTGAGTTAAACACCCACCCCTATTTTGTACCTGTTTTCCTCTTCTCCTCTTTCCTCTCCTTCTGGCAATTGAATTTTATTAAGATTAGGACACTTAAGAGACATGAGTATAAAGAGAGGCCCAAAAAGTTCACCTGAATTTGAAAGAAACAACCTTAGTTTTTTCTCAGGTCTCTGTTCTTAATGAAGCAGTGTTATTCTGGACATTGTTGTCAAGGGGTTAAGTAGGACTGTGGAATTCTCAGAAAGAGGGTGGTTGGTGGAATGATCCACTAGAGTTGGAATTGTTGCTGGTGAGAGGAAATGTAGGTGGGCTTCATTGCATCTTCCTTTGTCTGTTTCCTAGCTTGCTTTCTGTGAGTATCATTGGGGCAAGCAGATTGGGGGCTTGGGTTGGTATTTTTCCTTGTTATCTGAAGCAAGATGTAAGTGAAAGGGCCAGGTTGAAAATGGCATTAGAGGGCGCTTGAACACTAAGGAATATTTGTCAATCATGGTGAATGTAAGTCAGGGATTACTTGAATACAACAGGCAAGACTTAATTGTATGAAGATATGTAAAATAACCATCTTATCCTTTTTCAGCATATAAACATATTGTATATAGTAGCCCCTGCTTGTTCCCTGCTGCAACTTCTCCATCTAGCAAGCTCTCTCCACATCTGTTTGTATCTTGTTTGTCTCTAGAAATCTGTCATTGTATGCAAAACAGGATATCATTTACTTGATATACTGCTTTTACTTGCCAAAACGATAACTTTACACACCTCAAAGCCATTGAAAGGTGGCAGAATAAGGAAGAGTAGTTAAGAGATTGGTTTTGGAGTTAGTCATACTTAGGTATCAAATTTCCCCTCTATCCCTTACTAGATATGTAACTGTATCACTTAATTTTTCTTAGACTCAATACTTCCATCTTTAGAATAGAGGTGATAAATGTACCCTGTAGGATATTGTAAGGAATACTTTATATTTGTGAACTCTTTAGCTCAGTGCCTAGAACATAGTATTCAGTAAATTATAGCTGTTGATAGTGTTATTAATGCTGTTGTAATAATCTGAGTCAACTAAAGGTATATAATATTTATAAGTAAACCTGTTCTACAATTTTATTCATGGCTTTCCGAGGAATCATCTCTCTGACCTTGAATTAACTTTCATATATCATTTTCTTTTTGAAATTAATTATTTTTGTCAATTAATATATCTTTTTATTAGGTTGTAAATGTCTTAAAGTCCTTATTGACAAATCTTGATGAAGTAAAGAAGGAAAGAGAAAATCTCGAGAACGACCTAAAGTCGGTGAATTTTGATATGACAAGCAAGTTTTTAACAGCTTTGGCTCAGGATGGTGTTATTAATGAAGAAGCTCTTTCTGTCACTGAACTGGATCGAATCTATGGAGGCCTCACAACTAAAGTCCAAGAATCTCTAAAGAAACAGGAGAGTCTTCTAAAAAATATTCAGGTAAAATTTATATATTTAAGAAGATATGTTAAAAATTATAAAAAGGATATATACCTGCATGAAATTTATGTCCATTTAGTAAAATGAAATTAATTTATCTGTAGTTTACAGTGGAATAATATGCATCTCTATTTTACAAAATTTAATTTGGCACACATTGGTTTAAAAAAATGCGTGGAACAAAGCTACTCTTCTGTGACTAAAATGTTGCATGCGACTTGAAAGTGCTTCAGGCTTCAGATATTTTGGGCTTTTACTAATTTTTGAAAGGTTTATTTTTTTGGCAATATTTAGGGACCAGTGAGAATTAGATGATTCTTGGAATCATATGGCTTAACACATCAAAGACCTTTTTTTGTTTTTTTTTGAGACAGGGTCTCACAATGTAGTTGAGACTGACCTGGAACTCACTATGTAGCCCAGGCTGGTCTCGAACTCACAGCAATCCTCCTGCCTCAGCCTCCTGAGTGCTGGGATTACAGGTGTGCACCACCATGCCCAGCCACATAAAAGACTTTAATCAAGTTATATACAAAATTAAATACGTTTAGATGTTTAAAGTTTGTATTACAAATTAGTGTTTACTAATGATGTGATAGTTTGCCCATTCAGGAGTTAATGTGTAAAATCAAACATTGTTTTCTTCTTTTCAATATTTATGTGTAATATAAAGTATGCTAAAGAGTAAAATTTTAATTGTATGTTTATACAATGCTATATATTAGCAGAAAACGTCATTATTGGTTGTTTTGATACCTTTTGGATTTATGATATTTTTACTTAAGATATAAAGCATTGTAAACTTCAAGAGATACTTTCTAGTAATTCTGCATGTATATTTATTTATATTAATCTATATTAATGTTATAAACTTAATTTTATAAGCAAATATCAATTACATATATTTATCTTTTAACAAGGTCTCACATCAGGAATTTTCAAAAATGAAACAATCTAACAATGAGGCTAACTTAAGAGAAGAAGTTCTGAAGAATTTAGCTACTGCATATGACAACTTTGTTGAACTTGTCGCTAACTTGAAAGAGGGCACAAAGGTATGACTAAACAAAAGAAACAAGATCAAACAATATAGTTTGTGAAGTTAATTGGTATTTCCAGTTAGACCAAATTATTTTTTGCCTTGAATTTATCTGTAATGCCTTCTGCTCCTGAGTGATTTGTTGTAGAGGAATTAAGCCAGATAAATACAACAACATTTCCTTGGAACTTTGAAGAGTGAATTATATATCTCACCTGGCAGAAAAGGGATACAAGTATTCTTGGTAGTGAGTATCAGTACAGAGATGCCAAAGCCATTGACACCTCTTTAAGGGTTAGGAAGTTGACCAGTTTGAGTGAATGATGAGGGAAAAAATAGTAGTAAAGGCTGATCTGTAGTAGGAAGAGGAAAGATGAGGCCTTTATATTTTGTGTTTGTAGTTTGGTAAAGATAGACTTGTGATTTTCTGGAGTATCAGAGTAATAATAAATATATTTTCAGTACTTTGGCTTATCCATTAAAATGTTTAGAAAAATGTTTGTTTTTGTTTTTACCATTGGTTTTGAGGGAATAGGTGAATTTAAAGGCTTTTCAGATGCACAATTTCTTTAGGCACCTAACTCCATACTGATCACTGAATAAAGTGATGTCACATAGCAGGTATAATGTAAAACCTGAAGAGAAGATTAAAAACACTACAAAGTCTTCCAAATAGAGAGGGTAGTGGATAGTAAAATGCCATTTTAGTTTGGATTAAATGCTTTCTTCTAATAGATGGGCTAAGAAATCTCCAAAAAGCCTTTGCAAATTCTTTTACGTCTGTTTGAAACGATGCCAGTATTTTTGAAATAAATGTTGAAGTATAATTCTTCACCTTTGATCTAGTGACACTAGTAGTAAATTGACTTCTCTGTAGCAATTAGAAACATGCTCATGATCATGAAATTCAACTGTTGTTTAACTTTTGGTGACAGTGTTCTGTAAAAATGACATTTTCTTTACGAAGCTTAGGTGATGTTTAATATGAAGTTGTATTTAATTTGTAGTATGAGTGTGTTTCATGCAAAAGAAGTCTGTTTTTCAGATTTAATCATCACCGACAAATTAGCTTTAGATGGTGTTTCTCCCTACTTTAAAAAACTATTAGTATTTGTGTTTGTTCTTTGCTTACAGTTCTATAATGAACTGACTGAAATCCTGGTCAGGTTCCAGAACAAATGCAGTGATATAGTGTTTGCGCGGAAGACAGAAAGAGATGAGCTCTTAAAGTAAGTTTATTTTGTATATCAAATTGTATTTAGAGACTTTTGGGTGCCCTTACACTTGGTAGGGTGAGATACCAGTTTTCCTTCTTTTCACTTGAGTATTTTATAAAGTAACAAACAGCTGCAGGATCTGGGAATAAAAGGGTGAAAAAGAACAGAAACTTTAGATGTAATGAAGTCACAGGAGAAAACAGTTCTTGGTTGCAAAGCTCAGGAAGTGCCAACAAGTAGAAGCAGGCGTCTGCTTTGCCTACTTTAAAGTGGCAAGTAGGTATCTTGTATAAAACAAGAAATATAGAACATGGAAAAGACAGGGTCAGCAGCTCAGAAAATGTCAGCAAAATTCTTTTTTGAAGGAGCCTACTGAGAAAGTGGGGCCAGTAATGTAGAATGTATTTCATACTGAGTAATCATTTATAAAGTGAAAAAAATTAACAAATTTAACAAAACCTAGTAGATGAAGAATAATCATCAAAATAATATTGTCCCAGGACATAGGAAAATTCCGAGCAGATTTTTCACTATGAATTAAAACAACTACTTTGCAACATGATAACCAGAGATAAGATACAACGAACTGGGGAAACAATATTTGAAACTTACTGATGGCAAAAGGCTGATTTACTTTTTAAAAAAAGAAGTCATCGAAATTGTTGGGAAGGCTGGGTGTAGTGGTACATGCCTGTAATCCCAGCACTGTGGGAGGTTGAGGCAGCAGAATTATACATCCAAGCCCAGCATGGTTAACTTAGTGATTTAGGGAGGCCCTGGCTCAAAAAATTAAGGGTTGTGGATGTAGCTCAGGGCAGAAGGTCCTGGGTTCCTTTTGTACCAAGGAACCCAGTGGAAAACTGGGAAAGAAGAGGATGTGAGAGAAGTTTTATAGACAGATGCCTTTTAAGCATATTTTAAGAACTCCCATTCCCTATCAAAATAAAAATTAATCAGAAATAACATTTTCAGATTGGTAAAAGTCTGGAAGTTTGATACTGTGCTTTGTTAGCACGTAATAGAACGAAATCTTATATGTTGCCATGAGCTACGGAATGGTGCAACCCCTTGCATAGGGCAGTTTAGCTGTAAAGGTCAGGATTACAAATTCCAGCATCCTTTAATGCAGCAATTCTGTTTTTGGGAATCTGGTCAGTGGATATATTGTCATGTGCTAGGAATGACATATTTACTAACTTATTTTTGCATTGCTTATTAAAATAGAAACTATGTTCAAAGGCTGGTAAAATAAAACTTGCTGTACGTTGAAAAACTGCAAAGCTCAGTAATGTACTGCTTTACAAAAGGGGATATTTTCATTTTATTGATATGGAATGATCTCTAAGGTCAGGAGAGCAAAGAAGACAGAGAATAGGGTATACCGCTTTTTGTGTAAATGGGAAAAAATAAAAATATTTGAGTTGGCTTGTTTATGCACAAGGAAGTTCTGAAGAAATACTTTAATATTCTTATTTTCAGACATCTCATTTTAAACTAGTCTGAAAACTAGCTTTAATATCTGTACATGTATTTCTGAATTTAGACTGTAAACAAAATCACTTCTGAGACAAACATAAGCTTGTCAGAGTTTTTAGCTCGGTGACTGAAAAGTAAATGAATGATAAAAATGTAAGCCCACATACTAATATTAGCTTTAAAATATGTGAGGGTTTATTTTGTTAAAATCATCGCTAATACTCCCCACCTAAATTCTTTTAAAACATTTTTATTGAATATGGTGTACATTACAGAAGTATACATCAGTGTTCATCTTGTTGACTTTGCACAAACTGACTACACATGGGCAGTCAGCAATTAGATCATTACACAGGGAATTCTTAGCACCCCAGAAACATCACTCATACATCTACCCAGTCATTACCCTGTTCCCCTGTGAGAACCACCAGCATTCTAACTTGGGAGAGCATACATTACTTTCTCTCTTTTTTTGCATGGTATATAAATAGAACCATATATTATGTACTTTTTAGTGAGTGAATTCCACTCAACATTATATTGGATTCATCCATTGAAAGTGTGTGTTTATAGATCTTTTATTTTCATTTGTGTATACATTTTATCATGTGAATACATGGTAAGCCACTCTGTTGTTATGAGTTACTAGTTTCGGGTTATAATAAATAGTGTTGGCATAAATGTAAAAGTAGCTATCCAAGATTACTAATAGCAGTGAAAGAATAGAAATAAATATCTAGAGCTAGTTAAATAAGCAAAGCTATGTCTGTATGGTGAAATACTAGGCAATGACAGTGCATTTGAAAGTGTAAAATTTCCTAGTAGACATAGTAAAAAGTTAAAAGAAACAGGTGAAATTAATTTCAGTAATTTAAGTATATCCAAAATACTATCATTTGAACATAGAATAAGTGAAAAATTATGACAGATATTTAATTTTTTCCCAGTAAGCAAAATCCAGTGTATATTTTATACTTTTAGCACATCCTCAGTTCACATTAGCCACGCTTCATGTATTTCACAGCTACAAATACTTAGGAGTGGAATTATTGGGTCACAAGATATGTTCAGCTTTAGTTGAATGCCAGTTTTCTGCTAAAGAGGTTGCAGTAGTTTATATACCTGCTAACAATAGATAAAAATTCTGATTGTTCTACATTTTTGCTGTTGTTCTGGTGGGTACTGATATGTTCTTTTGATGTGATTTATAATTTGTTTTCTTGAAATCTTTCATCACAAGTTTAGAGTATGAAAAGAATTTTACTGTGAACTTCGTTTTCACAAATGATTTAAATAAATCAGTAATGGTTGTTGGGCATTTTTTTTTGCTTTAATAGCTTTTTATATCATAGGTAAGTGGCTAGAAAATTCTTATCTGTCCTGTGAATGTTGTATTTACTACAGCCATCCTTAGTGCTTATCAAAGGAAAAGAAATGTCTCGTGTTAAGGCTTTATAATATATACATGTATTTGTTATATATTTCAAGATATGACCTTTTAGAGTTTTAATATTGAGTAAACAGCATTAGTTATTTTTTTAACAAAAGTGTATCAGTTTTCCTTGTGTCTAGGGTGATTAGGGCCTTTTTGAGAGTGCAGGTTGTGGATGGTAGTTTTAAGGGTGGCTGTTAATTGTTGAATCAGGGCAACAAGTACTGTTGCAGACCTTTTAGGACATATATTTACTTTCGGTTTATGTTAAGGTCATGAGCTATTGGTTGACACCTTGTATTATTAGAGTGCATTTTACCTTAGGTATTATTGAATGAGATTTTTTTAGATGATTCCAATTTACTGTTGAAGAAGACTTTATAAATTTTACTTAATATTTAATGTTAAATTTTAATAATTTTTTTCAACAGTATATCTTTTTTTAAAGTTTAACCTTAGTAATAGATTATGAGTTATCTTTAAACATAAAATATCTCAGGATCACATTAAACCAGGTTTGGTCATGCACATCTATAATCCAAGCACTCTGGGTGGCTAAGGATCACAAATTTGAGCCCAACCTAGGCAGTTTAGAGAGACTGTATTAAAAAGGTCTGGGATATAGCTCAGTGCAAAGATTCAGAGTTTAATCTCCGATACCACCAAATAATAAAATACCATATCAAGTGCCACATTTCTTTGAATATCTTCAGATGTTATTTATCCTAAAGTTTACAAAATAGTTGCAGAGTTACCTGTTGTTTTATTTTCTGTAATATTGATATCATATACTATTTAAAATATTTGCTACATGACTGAATAGTCATAGTTTTCTGATAATTTCTGGATAGGTTATGTTAGTTTTTTCTTTTTTTATTTCTTGACTAGGTCTTATTTTTTTTTTGTTTTTAAATTGAATTTATTGGTACATTTTAAGTATATGGTACAGTTACATTCATTATTGGGATCTTGTACCTTTACTTGACAGGTCTTGGTTCTCATTGTTTCCCCTTGTCCCCGCGACTAGGTCTTATTAGAGGCTGCACTCTTTTAGGACTACTTGCCTAATTTAATGTGTTCCTTCCTCAAGCTATGACTGTGATCTCTGAAAAAGTTTACTTTCTTTCCTAGTTAACAGAAATAGAGTAAGATATAACTTCATTTTGTCAAACTGTAGGAAGAAAGATTTGTGTTCCAGTCAAGAATAAAGTTCTAAAATACTGTTATTGTTTTGGAACCATTTTCTCTTTGTACATAAAGAAAAGAAAAATAAGAATAAAACATTGTATGTGTATATTTTATTTTTTTCGTTTTGTAAATTCTGACACTCTGTCTTTCAAAAGGGATTTGCAGCAAAGCATTGCCAGGGAACCTAGTGCTCCTTCAATTCCTACACCTGCATATCAGTCCTCTCCAGCAGGGGGACATGCCCCAGCTCCTCCAACTCCAGCTCCAAGAACCATGCCGGTTAGTAAGCCAAATACACTTAAAATGGAAGTTTTGCATTCATCACTGACAGCTTGTCTGTTCTAAAACATAGAACAGACTACACTGGAAGGATCTAGTGGTCAGCACCTTCATCAGGTAGCCAACCTTCTCATGGTTTGTAATACGTAGAATGCAGCATCACTCATGAATTCCTGGCCAAAAATGTTTAAGCCTAGTCTTATCAAACCTGAGGAATAATTTTCTGTTTATAACAAATACAGTGATGTTCAAGTTAACCAGTGCCATAAAGAAATAGTTGGACATATCTAAAAAATGGGACATATGGGACACCTAGGCTGATCTTTTCTAAAATAGAAAAAAAAAAAGGAAGGCATATTCTCAATTAAAATAACTGAAAAATTCATTATAATCAACTGTGGTACGTAAACCTTGATTTTGGTTCATAAAAATAGCTATTAGAACTTCTTGGTGACAAACGTGGAAATTAGAATCCAGACTGGATATTTGATAATATGGAGGAATAACTTAATTTTCTGAGGGTGGAAATACTATTGTGATTATATAGGAGAATATCTTTATTAGGACATGAATGTTGAGGACTATAGGAGTAGTGTCTTGAAGTTTTCAAAACGCCTCTAAATGTATAGTATGCAGATATAGATAGCTATAGTGAAGCAGTAATGGTACAAGGTTAGTTATTGAATTTCATAGTGGTTGTGTGATTATTATACTTTTAAAAAACTTTTCAGACATTTAAAAATTTTTAGAAGAGTTTGCGGACTAGGGAGAAAGTACAGTAAAAAATTGTGTATTTTACTCCAAAATTTAACCATTGGTGGAAGCAGTAAATTATTATATAATTACATATTAGGCATCAGGAAAAGAGCAGTGACTGGAAGTTTCACAAATTGGAGAAATATTCTTCCACTGTGGTACATTTCTAGAATAATTACTTTTTAGTTGGATGCTGTAGTTTCTCATTTATTCCTTTTAATTAAAAGAAGCTTGAGAAAACTATGAAACATTTTGTAGTCAGAATTTACTTTTTCTTACAGCCTTCTAAGCCCCAACCTCCAGCCCGGCCTCCACCCCCTGTGCTTCCAGCAAATCGAGCTCCTTCTACTGCTCCAGCTCCACTGGGGACTGGGAGTGCAACACCAGCTTCGACACCAGCTCCGACACCAGCTCTGACACCAGCTCCGTCACAAACCCCTGGCTCAGCTCCCCTTCCACAGGCCCAGGGACCACCCTACCCTACCTATCCAGGATATCCTGGGTAAGCATGCAACACTGTATATCCTGACAATAGGCTCATGTTGTTTCTAGCTCTGAGAGAGAGGGCACCCCTTTAAGTGGAGGTGTCATGGTCAGCTTATATAGAAATTAAAATAATGTTTCAGAGTTATTGAACAATGATTTCCTAGGCTATTTAAAATTTGTTTTTATTATTATTAGAGCATGTTACTAATACAGAATTGCGAGGTTTGTTTTGGGAAATTAGTATGTTCATTTAATATGTCTTAATGATTTTCAACCTCATTACCTCCTCCTCCCTTTATTGCCTCTTCTCCCATCCACCCTCCGCTTGTGCAGAAGTCTACCTTCTAGTTTCCTATTATTTTTCCTTTATTTAATTATCATGCATATTTTTCTCTAATTTTGGCTTATTTCACTTAACATAATGATCTCCAGTTGCATCCGTTTTTCAGCAAATGGTGTGATTTCATTCTTATTTGTGGCTGAATGTTTTATTATGTACATACACCATATTTTCTTTATCCATTCATCTGTTGACAGGTGTCTAGGCTCTTTCCACAGCTTAGCTATTGTGAATTGTAGTGCTATGAACAGGGATTGTGGATATCACTATAGTATGCTATCTTTAATTCTTTCAGGATTATACCCGGGAAAGGGATAGGTAGATCAAATGGTATTTCTATTTTTAGTTTTTGAGGAATCTCCATATGGATTTCTCTTTTTTTTCATACTGATTTCTCTAGTAATTATACTAGTTTACATTCCCACCGCTGATGTAGGAGGGTTCCTCTTTCCTTTGCTCTACTGTGTCTGTGCCAGCATTCTTTTTTTTTTTTTTTTTTGTATTATTGATAATACCCAGTCTGACTGGGGTTAGAAGAAATCTCAAATTGGTTTTAGTTTGTATTTCTCTAAAAATGTACATTTTTTCATATACTTACTGACTGTTTATAGTTTTTCTTTTGAGAAGTGTCTATTCAGTTCACTTGTGCCCCCCTTTTTTGATTTGGTTATGATTTTTAGGGGTTTAATTTTTTTTAGTTCTTTATATATTCTAGAGATTAGTCCTCTGTCAGGAGTGTAACTAGCAAAAGTTTTCTTCCATTTTGTAGGCTGTCTCCTCACTGTTTCCTTTTCTGTGCAGAAGCTTTTCTAATCCCATTTCTTGGTATATCCTATGCTGTTGGGAGTTCTGTTCAGGGAGTCTTTGCCTATGCTAGGGTATTTAAATTTATATTTTTATTTTTTTCTCATTGCATTTTTATTAAGCATATCTCTTCTGTGTGGAATTCAGAATGTTTCCTTGGGGCCATCTTTAGGTGATAAACTGATAGGTACCTTTTCTGAGCTTAGTGTAGCAAGACTTATATGGCCTTGTTTGCATACCTATACTTTGAAGTCTTGACATTTAATAAATGATTGAATAGAAATTTACTTAGCTTTGGAGTGTGCCTATTTAAAGGTTAGCCTGTGGCAATTTCTTCTTCTTTTCCCTTGTGTTGTCAGTTCCTTTTATATGCTAGGCAAACGCTCTACCCTGAGCTACACCCACAGCAAACCCTCCTTGTGGTAATTTCCTAGTCTTAAAAATCCAGGCGCTTGACCACTTTTTTAAAAGATGTGTTCTAACTTTGTTTAATAAGTATACTTTCATTTTCCAAATATTAGAATTTTATAAAGTGTAAATATATATGCATCGTGGTGAGTATTGTGTCTTTTGAAACAAGAATGTATTTAGGTTATTAGTTTTGCCACATTAAAACGAAGGGTCTCTATTCCATCTTTAATAATTGAACATTTAATCTTATTTCCTTCAGTATTTTTTCTAGCTAGTAGTAACCGTGATACACTTTAATTTTAATTAATTATAACTTTGAAACTTTTTCTTTCTATTGTTCTTTAATAGATTGAAAAATAGAGAATAGCTTTCTTTAAAAAATTGGCTTTGGAATAATTATTGTATGTTTTGTTTTCTCGTATTTGATTTATCAATCCCATGATTTTTGTTTGTTTTCTTCTCCCCATCAGGTATTGTCAAATGCCCATGCCCATGGGCTATAATCCTTATGCCTATGGCCAGTATAACATGCCATATCCTCCAGTGTATCACCAGAGCCCTGGACAGGCTCCATACCCAGGACCCCAGCAGCCTTCATACCCCTTCCCTCAGCCCCCACAGCAATCATACTATCCACAGCAGTAATATGTCTGCTCAGAAGCTCGGCTGGTTTAGTTCAGAGGGAAAGAAGTACCAACTCTGCAATAAGTGTACTAAACTCTGCGCTCTGGTTAATAAAATGTACTTTACTGAATGCAATGTATAATTTCTGTCTGTGGCTAAAAGCTAAGAGCTATGCCCCAGTTCCACATTCGATTGAACATGTGGGATTTGCTGCTGTTGCAGTATAAACACTAGGTATAATAGGATTTGAAATAAATTGCATTACAGTTCATAAAAGTTGAAAATGAGAAATTAAACCTGTAAGTGAAATGTTTGAAACTAGCATATTTTATACATAAGATGCAGTTGGGACATCAGATCCTCATAAAGATGGTTTAAGTACTGATATTCAAAGAAACTGAGTTTTCTTTATCTTTTGGTTTATTGATTTGGTTTAATTTCCATTATGATATTTTACATAATCAAGGCATTGTAAATCTTATAATTTAAAAATAAATTACTTAAGAACAGTTGTCATTGTTATGTTTTGTCATTGATTCTCATTATTGTCTAATTCCTTTCTGGTATTAGTCTCTCATTTTGTATGTTCACAAGTTAGACAGATAACTGTGTTAAGTGCACAAACAGTGCAGGTTAATAGTCAGGTTGAAGGACATTTTATAGGAAAACCAAAAAATAGTACCGTAATTTATCTTTCATATGCTGATTAACAAATTAATTTTGACATTTATTTTAAAAGTCCCAACAATGTGGAAGAAATACACAATTGTTACCAAAGATTCTTCAAGTAAATATACAAATATGTGTATATTTAATGTTTTATTGTTAGCTTCTTTAAGAAATTGATGTAAATTCTGGTAATATTTTTTCAGTTTTTCATAACCTGGTTCAATAAATACATGTCATTGACAGTACTATAATGTAATGGAATTGTTTAGAGAAAATTTACTGTACCCTTCTGTTTTTTTCCACTTTCTGATCCTAGTAACATTTAATGCACACTGTGTATGAATGAATCTAAGCCCCTGCCCCTTTTGCTCCTGCAAGATTGAATTACTTTATAGTTTAGGGATCATGCAAAACAGTTGTTAAAACCACATACAATTTCTGGAATAGGCTGTGTATTATTTACTGTTAGTTTCTGCTGTTAGGATATTTAGTTTCTGTATAAACTTCAGTAAAAATAATGAAGGCACATCATGGGATGAGGAAATGAGAAAGGCATGGGTTGTCCAGTGTCATAGGGGGGACTGTTTTATATGAAGTTAATTTCTGAACATTAGGCGTATGAGTTGATTTCCAGTGAATCTATTTATGTTATTTTCTGAGTTTTAATGCTGACTTTTTCTTGCATTATTGTTTCATTTAAATTATACTGTCATTTGGTCCACTGTTGTTTTCACTTATAATTTAGATTCATATTTTAAATGTTAGAATAAAAGTTTGATTGTAAAAGGTAGTAAGTTGTTTTAAAATACATGTATATTTTAAAGAATCTTATTTTGTATGTAGAAAACAAACATGTTATTCAATATAAATGACATGAAATATTGAAAGTCCAATAGTTAAACCATGGAAAAAATAGTTTTTTACATATCATTGCTATCATTGCTAAGTTTAATACTTTGGATTCATTGAAGTGTGAGATGGGTTTGACACCTCTGTAAATGGCATTTAAGTTCTACATTCTCACCACTTGAGGTATCTTGTGATTAACATACACCCAATAAGTGTTAGGAGTATCCCAAATTGCTAGTTTATAAATCTTACTAATGCAGAAACAAGGAAAAAAGCAAAATTGGCCTGAATATTCTCTTGGGGGAATAGGGCACTAAAGGAAAGGGTAAGTGCATCAGATGGCCAAAGAGAGGTATGCGGCCAGTTAGCGAAGCTGCATCTCCTCCCAGAGAGGTGAGGGAAAATGGTTTGGAAACCCCAGAAAAAGAGCCTTCATGGCTTGCTCAACTGTTTGCAAAGACTTTTTATGCAGCAACCCAGACCCATTCTCTCTTCTCAGTTCACCCGTCCTGTAGATTGTTAAAGATGCTTTGGTCGTCCCTGTTCAGGTACACATGACCATGTCTACAGCCCTTCATTGCTGGATTTGTCTTCATTGACCCGTCTGGTATTGTTACATGCAAAAGAGCCTTTTCTTTCTCAGTTTTACAATCTAGCAAACAAGTCATTTCTGGGATTGTGTTTATTACCAAACTTTTAAATCCTTTGCTTAGCTCCCCATGTCCCACAATATAATGGTCCTAAGATGTTCTGGATAATGCTGTTTATTTGGAGGTAGGAGGATTTGATTCTGTGGCTGAGGTATATTGTACTCATATAGACATTTTATATCTACCTAAACTAAGGGAACCATCCCCACATGTATTGGGCTTTGCAGTACTGTTTTAAAATGGATTAATAATGAAGCTCTGCATAGAAGGAACTAGTCAGAATTGGGGTAAAACTGTCTAGCTTTTATTTCTTGTTCCTATTAAGGGACAGATGACTTGTCTGTTATAAAGCATTGGTCTAAAGAGAGCTATTCCTGTATTCCTGGTCTTGATTATCGGTTTAAAAAAATCAGTCATGTCTTTACAAATAAATCTTTGTGAGATACCTTTGTACCCATATCCCAACCTCTTTGTTAGTTTATAATGGACCCCCCCCTATTTTAAGTAGTTCATGGAGCCTTCGTGTCTCCACTCATCCCAGTCAGCAGCCTTTCTGTCAAAGCTGGTTTTTAAAAATGTTTTCCATTAGGACTTTACACTTTGCAAAAGTGTTTTGTATACATTTTCTAATTTCATAAACAGGATAAAATACAATTTAAGTTGGTTTTAGTTTCCTAATGTTGATTTTTTTTTCCCTTATGATTAGTATAACTTGAAGAATCTTGCTATAACCCAATGGTATTTCATGTTTTAAAGACTTTGAAATTATTGATTCACAGTATAAGCCACGATACAAAGGAAAAGAAAAACCCCTGCTATAGTCATAATTGCTGGTTTAAAAATAGACTTTACAACTAAATGGTTGATTATAAGGTTTACATGGAAGAGCAAAGAAGGAAAATTATATTTTTAAAGAAAGAGAATATTCAGGCTTTATTTCTGGTATGAAGTTTATATTTTTAAAAAAGATCCTATATTATCACACCAGAGATTTTAGATTCTTTTCTGGTTACAAACATTGCTGGTAGTTGGATTATATTTTTATTGTATTCATTTCTCTTAGGGGGAAAATTGTAAAGAAACAAAAAGGTTCCAGATGAATGTATCCTAGAAATAAAAGCTGAAAGATTCTTAATTCCTTGGAGTATGAATTCTTATTTAAAGTGTTTATCTTACAGCTTTATAGTTTCTATAATTTTGACAAATGGTGGATTGGGAAATAAACCCACTTTGATGAAATATAAAGTATTACAAAAGGAAGACAATTTAATTTTTAAGCAGTTGTCAGCTGTTACAGACAGACCACGCCTTTGGTGTTTTACTCCAGTTCTTTCACATGTATTTTCTTCAAGAACAAGTTTTTGAAGGGGCTGATTTTGGGGAATGATAGCAAAATTATATTTAGGTGATAGAGGAAGGGGGGTAGTGAAATGTTTTTGTCTTTTAAAGCATTTATATTTTTATTTGTTTTGCCATATTTAAAACTGCATTCTTATGTAGCACAATACAAAAGCTTTGTCAGAAAATGTATGGATGTATCTATCTTTCAGGTTTATTAAGCAAACTATCTTCAGGAGTGAATCAGTTGTCTGATGTCCTTATTGCATATATTCTAACCTATAACAGTTGGGCATAGTCAAATCCTAGCTTTGTTTTTATTTGTTTGACATTTGGTCTGTAAAGTATGCAGGTCAAGCTTGGGAGCCCAGAGGGATGGGGTGAAGGAACAGTGAGGAGCTAAGGAGCTAGCTCTTTCTGCAACTTGGGTTCTGCTGTGACCTGAATGAAGGTGACTGAGAATCTGTGTACTGGAGCAGCTTTAGCACTTGCTGCTATTTTACCACTGCAAGTCAGAGTTGGCTCAGGGACTGCCTGTGAGCAGACCCAAATTTTACTCGAGCTCGGTCCTTGAGCTGCAGACCGCTGAACCACCGCCACAGGCTACTGCCAACCAGTGTCCCTGGTCACTGGACTTGGCTTTGTAGGTAACCATCTGTGGGACATCCAAGGTGCCTGCTTTTCTTCTGTGGTTCTTGATGTCCTTTCTTCTCATTTCATCTATTTCACCCTCCCCACTTCTTAGAAACTGTAATTACTTCGGGCCCAATGGGTAATCGAGAACAACCTCCCTATTTTAGGGTCAGGTGCTTAGCAGACCTAATTCCATTTGCAACCTTAATTTCTCAGATAGTTTTCTCATTTTGCTCTCTGGGATGTGCGGAATAATATACCGTATCCTCGGTTCTCACCAACAGAAAGAGATTTACAAGGTAGTGCTGAATCCACAAAGATATAGATCCCAGTGTCCGTTTCATTTCCCTTTCATGAAAGTAGTGCATTTACTTCCTAGAGGAAGATTCACCTTTGTCAAGTTTTGTTTTCTCGAAGGTCTTTGTATTACCAGTTTTATAAGTGGAAGTGCAGTGTAGGAGGGAATGTGGGAGACTGCACAAGGGAAGGCGCTTTAATGCTGTACACAACTTTTAACAATTGAAATTTTTCTCCAAATTCTGTCTTTAGTAAAGTTACCTGGTGATATAGGAACCTTTAAAAAAAATTAAGGCTTTTTATGCAACTGTAGGTTTATAGAGAAGAGCAGAAAGTAGAGTTCTTATATACCCTTGTGCCCTATCTCCCAGTTTCTCCTAATGGCATGCATTAGTGTGGTTCATTGATTGTAAATAATGAACCAGTTCTCACACCTTACTATTAACTAAAGTCTGTAGTTCATGCTAGGGCCCCTTCTTCATGTTACACATTCTGTAGTGTTTTGTCAGTGCATCACATCATGTATCTGTTCTGTGAAACCTGGTACTTCACCTATTCATCTCCAGCTCTTCAACTTCTAGGAATCATGGATCTTTTCAATTGTCATATAGTTTTACTTTTGCCAGAATTTCAAATAGTTGGAGTCAGTATGTCACTGTTCAGACTCACTTCTTAGTGTGTAAATTTCCTCTATGACTTTTTATGACATTTCTTTTAGTGCTGAGTAGTATTATATAGGTATACTGGGTATATTACAGTTTTGTTATCCTTAAGGCTGAGTAATAGTCTATTATGTAGGTATACTGCATATACTATAGTTTGGTTATTTGTTCACCATTTGTTTTTTTGAGACAGGGTCTCACTATGTAGTTGAGACTAACCTCCTGCCTCAGCCTCCTGAGTGCTGGGGTTACAGGTGTGCGCCACCACTCCTGGCATCTGTTCATCTTTTGAAGGGCATTGTGGTCAGTAGTTTTGGACATTATGAATAAGCATTCTTTTGCAGGTTTGTGTAGACATAAGTTTTCAGTTCATTTGGGTGAAAACAGTATGATTGACAGATCATATATGATTACATTTTGCTGTGTAAGAAGCTGCTGAAGGGTTTGAAATGTGGCTGTGCCATTTGCATTTCCATCAGCAGTGATAAGAGTTCTGTTTTTCCATCCTTGCCAGTATTTGATGATGTTAGTGTTTGGATTTTAGTCATAATATGTGTGCAGTAGTATATTGCTTTAGTTTACCATCATTAGTTGAGCATCAACACATGTTACCACCAGATGTTGAGCATCTTTTCATAAACTAACATGTCATTGTGTGTCTTCTGTGGTCAGGTGTCACTTCAGTCCTTTTATCCATTTTTGTGTTGGGTTTTTGAGTTTCAAAGATTCTTTGTATATTTTGGATATAGTTCCTTTATGAGATGTATTTTGCAAATAATTTTTCCCCCCAGTACTCTTTTTATTCTCTTAACAGTGATTTTAGCAGAGAGCAGTTTTTTATTTTAATAAAGTCAAAATCATTTTTTTCTTTCATTGTCATATTTTTGTTATTACATCCTTAAACTTATTGTCAAACTCAAGGTTGCCTGAATTTTCTCCTATCTTATCCTTTAGTAGTTTTATAGTTCTGTGCTTTACATTCGGGTCTAATCTGATCCTTTCTTTCCATTTTGAAGGATAATTTTGTTAAATAATTCTAGGTTGGTTATTTTCTCTCAACATGTTAAATATTTCACTCCATTCTTTTTGCATGGTTTATGAGGAGAATTTCAATTAAACTTTTATTGTTCCTTGATAGATAAGGTGGGAGTTTCTCTAGCTTCTTTCAAGATTTTTTTTTTTTGTATGTAGGATGAGGCTACCCCTAAGATTGAGCCCCAGATGTTTTTAATCCCCAAGCTAGTCCCTCATGAAGCCACCAGTAGTCTGTCCAGTGATGCTTGTTTTCCTTCTACATCCTGGCCCCAGTCCTCTTAGCAGTAGATCTATATTCACCTGTTCCTCCAATTTTGGGGTTATCCACTGCTCAGTGACTACAGTTCTCTCATGGATGTGAGAGTTGTTGATTTTTCAGTTTGTTCAGCTTTTTCCTTTGTGAGAATGAAGTAATGACTTCTAAACTTTTCCTATATCAGAATAGAACCTAGAAGCTCAGATGAACTTTTTTTTTTCTCTCATTGAGTTTATTGGTACACTTTAGGTATACAGTAGTTATCTTCATTATTGGGATCTTGTACCTTTACGTGACAGGTCTTGGTTCTCATTTTTCCCCCTTGTCCCTGCCCTCCCTTCACCCCCTCCTCTCCTCCCCCTTTACAAACACTTCATTTCCATTTTTTCATTTTCTCATATTTTTTCTTTTTCCTTATTTCCTTTCCCCTACCCTTCCCACTTCCCCTACACCTTTAGCCCTTTTCTTCCTATTTCACATTATCAATTATACCATTAGGATCTTATGTACAATTATAGTTTTTCACACCAGAGAAACTATTCAGTATTTACACATGTGTGACTTATTTTTCACTTAAGAGTATATCCTCACTATACATCCATTTTCCTACGAATGACTCTAATTTCTCATTCTTTATGGCTTAGTAGTATTCCATTTTATAGAAAAACCACATCAGATGAACTTTTTGATATAAATTCTCAAGCTTTTTATTAGGCTTACAGAATTTATTACCTCTCTGCCACATGCTGTTGACTCTAAAATCTCCGGTGTTATGATACAGGATCTCTTCACATGTTTCTTATGTATCTAATAATATTAGTTATTCTTTTTTCCACCTGGTATTTTAATCTTTAAACTTTTTCTTGATTCTGAAAGAATTTCTTGAGGTGAATTCATTTTCTGCAGCGTTCAGTCTGCTACATACTCTCTGCAAAGCACTTTTAGTGTGGCTATATTATATGATTTGAGGCAGTATTTACTGATATTACATTTTCCCTTGTAGTCAATAGTTGATGTATTTGATTGATATTGTAGTAGCCACTATGTTTCGTACAATAATGACTTGCTCAACACAGACTGTTGTACACACTGTGGCAAGTTCTAGAATAATAATGTTTTGTAAGATCCCCATGAAGTTGTTATTACTTGTAGTCGTACTCAGCCTAAACAAAGAGTCAACTCAGTTGAGAAGTTGGACAACTTATTCAAAGTCACCTGGCTGCTAAGTAGCTGAGTTGGGGCTCAGGTTTTATTCACCCTGTTACCTCTGATCTGATTTGTAATGAAAAAGTTGTTGCTTCTGCTAAAAATAGCAAGTCTGAGTACTAATCACTTGCCACGTCCTCTCTAGGAATTTAAAGCCTATTAAATTATTTTAGCTAGGGCCGGGGATTTAGCTCAGTGGTTTGGTGGCTTGCCTTGCAACCGCATGGACCGGAGTTCAATCCCCTGTACCAAATTATTTTAGCTGATTATCTACTTGCGAGGTGATCACTGATTTTCTTATAAAATGGGATGACATTTTAGAAGAATGGAGGGAAAAAGCCAGGGATTAGCTCACTGGCACTACACCTGCCTCGCAAGTGCAGGTCCTGAGTTTGATCCCTGATAGCAGAAAAAGGAAAAACGGGCCAGGCAGGTTGAATATTTGGGGCTAATATATAGTCACATTCATCCACCCATCCATTTTGTCCCTCCCCAGTCATTCATAATTTTATGTTGAGAGATTACTCAGTAGTCTGTGTGCCAGGAATATAAATGCTCTCTGGAATATAAGTTTCAAGAGATAGGTTGAACTAGGAACAGTGATAGGCTTAAAGATGAAACTTAGTTTGTGGTTGTTTGCTGGTTTTGAGAATAGTCGCTGTGGCCGGGTTTAACTCCCAGATGGTAAAATCTCGAAGCAGAGGCTTTTTGGATGGGGGGATCGCAGACTTCCCAGAAGTTTCACACTTAGACTGAGGCGGAGCTTCCACAGCTGAAGGGACAGCTGTGTGCGAGCAGCCCTGGGCGGCACTCGGTATTGGTGTTTGTGTGGACAGCCGGCAATTACTGAGGCTATTTCTCTTCAAGCTGCAGGATGGGCTTCACTAAGTAGACATTTGTGTCTCTGGGTTGCTGAGTTTCAGTTCGTAGCCCACTGTGTTTGAGCCATCTCTGATGGCAGAGATGCTTATTTCCTGTAAATCTGCACTTGTGGTCTGATGATCACGTTGCAGTCATTTTGATGGGCCAGCTTGAACACCAGTGGGGAACTGGTGAGCCGATGTATGAAGCTCTCAGAAGCTTCTGTTGGGTGTGGGGTGAGACTGAGTTTCAGAGTGGTCTGGATGTTTTCACCCACCATTCAGGTGTAAGGGTTTATAGAGTGGAAATGTGTAAATCGCTGTTCCACAGTGTTGAGATTTCATTAAAAATTTTCTATCATCAAGTGCCCTGTATTTGGGAGAGAGGTGCTTGAATCACGGCATTCCAGAACATTCCTACAATGGCCCTGGTCTGGTCATGCTACATAAGAGGTAGGCCAGGAATTTACCCGAATTGTCAGGAAGCTATTGTTTGGGCCCATTTTCTGTTGCTATAACTGACTACCACTGACTAGATTCATAAGGAATAGAAGTTTTTGAGGTGTGCTAGAAGAATACAGCCAGTGTTTCAATTAAAAAACTACACAAATAGTCATTCATCCCTCTGAAAATACTCCCCCTTCACTTCAGACACAATCCCATCGTTCTTAGCACTTTCTGAACCGGTTCTGAAAGTCTTCTTTGTGAGTGGATTTGTTGTTTGTACCGACACGGCTGCCTCGATGTCCTAAATCTATTAACAATGTTTTATCTTCCATGATCATTTTGACTTTGGGAAGAGCCGCAAGTGGCCCAGTGCTAGATCTGGTGATAAGGTGGTGAGGATGCACTGTTTCTGCAAGCCTGCCTTTCCTTTGGGTGGCACTTTAGCGGCAGCATTCACTGTATTTTTAATCATCTCACAAAGACACAAGAGAGGACTTCCAGACCTGTTTCAGAAAGTGGTGAGAATGTTGGAAGTCTGTTGAAAGAGAGGGGAAATATTTTTGAGGGGAATTAGTGGCAATGTGTCTCTTACTATAATAAATTTTAAAATATTTAACTATTAACGTGATTTGACTGCATGTTCATTTCAAGTTTCTGGAGGCAGGGAGGTCTAAGAGCACGGTGCTGGCATCTGGTGAGGGCCTTTCTGTTGCATCATAACATGGTGAAAGGCATCATCATATGGCAAGACAGAGAAAGTGCTAGCTCGGGACTCTTCGTGTAAAGCCAGTAATGCCATCCTGAGGGCTCTACTCTCATGCTCCCATCTTTCCTGATTATCTCCCAAAGGCTTCACTTTGAAATATCATTAACATGGATTTGGGAATCAGCATGTGAACTTTGGGGGACACATTTAAACCAGTTCAGCTGTTTCGCCATGGTGGAAATGAACACACTAGAAGCTGTGGATGTTTTGGGGGGAATGAAATTCCCAGTTGGCCCTCACCAATTGCGTTTGAGGCCTTTTGTGGCTCATTCCTGGAATGCAGCAGATGGGTGGTGGAGAGACTGCAGAGCTGAGTGACAGCCCATGGATGAGGGCCTCTGGGGTCCAAGGATCTCAGAGTAGAAAAATCTTCCTTGGTTAAAGTCACTTCCTCCATACCCGAGCAATTTTCAGGGCACTCAAAAGCACAGGCTGCTGATAGGTTTAATTTACTCCACAAGGAGAGAGGGTGCAGGGAGCTCTGCAATCAGAGAGTTCTGGACTCTGGGCATCTAGAACAGGTGCTGACAAGGTTGAGTGGCAGGCCCTTTCTCAAGCTCTGATAAGCTCTCACCCTTCTGTCTTCCCCTGACCACTGGTGCTGTAAAAGCTGGGCACTAGTGGGTGAGAGAAACAGGCTGCTTTTGGTGGCTCCAGCCCAGGCCTTGCTGCTTAGGCCAAATAATGTAGTCATTTCTCAATCCAAGTGAAGGACTCTTCTGAACTTCTGGGAAGTGGCTTGTAGAGCTTGGATTCCAAGAGTAAGAGATCACCCACAGCTGTCCATGGTGAGTGGCCCGTGAGTAGTGGGGCAGACACAGGACACTGCACAGGGTTTTCAGTCATAAGGAGAATTTGCAGTTAGTCATAATGGCTAAGGACGGCTTGGGGGTGGGGAGGAGATCAGGAATCCAGGTGAAACACCAGCGCTCCTTCCTAGGTGGGTAAGTGGATGAGGGAACCCGCCCCCCTCCTTGCACATGTGTGCTCCTATTTGTGTGTACTTGTGTGCAGTGGGGAAGGTTCAGACAAAGAGCAGTGTCTGGGGTATTCAAGAGGTGAGAAGGCATCAGGTAGGAGATCTCAGTTGGCAATAAAAAGCCCTCGCAAGGTGGTAAGCAGGGGAGTGATGTGTTTGGGTGCAGTGGAGATATCTCAACAGAGACAGGGGACATATTTGGGGTTGCTGTGGATTGCGTGATGAGCTCTGGGCCAGGCACTGCAGCTGAAGGTCCTTGGTTACCACGCTGTGTGGGTCGCTCCTGTGGCTGTGGGGTCTTCAGTGACCCCTTCAGTCCAGCTCGTGCTCCCTCTCCCAGAGCCACCGAAAGGACAGAGGTTTGCCAAGTTGCCTGTGGACTTGTCATCCCAAGTGCTTGGTGTTTTGGGTGGTGGCGGGGTGGGGGTGGGGTTCCTAGCACTGACATGGTGCTGAGTGAAAGACTTGGGTGTAGAACCAGCCTCAGCTGGACTCTGACCCTGGCCCCTCCACCAAGCAGCTGTACAATTCTGGGCACAGCGTTTCTGCCGTAAGCCTCCGTTTGTTCCTTGGCAACAGCAGGGCAGCGATCCTTCTATCTCTGAAGGCCTGGGTTCTGTCGGGCTGACTTTCTTGTCACTTGAGCTGGTGGGTGCACTGGGCCAACTCTGATTTCAGGCTTCTCTGTGCTTTATGTTGCTGAAATTTGCTTCCGCTTGAGTCATGTCCTCCTACAAGAGGACAGAAGCTAGCTCTCTTTACTTTTGGACCAAGTTAGTCACATAAAATGTATAAGGTTGGCTATTTAATTCCTCAGTTCCCACATACCTTGGAGAAAGCAATGGCATTTTTCCTCCTGAAATCAAAAATTGGCTACCTCCTTGCCTTACAAGGAGAAACTACTCAATACATAGATTAAGCTAGATTACAATTGCCAGGTTCCACTAACCCCAAGGGCCCAAGGTAGAATTGGGAAGATTGATTGTAAAGGATTAGAGGGTAATTTGTAACTGACACTTAGAATTTCCTTCAGTTATAAATGGCAGCACACTGACCTTTGTATTATTATCACAAGCCAAGATGTCAGTGCTCCCAGAAATCCCAGCTATTTGCATGTCACATTACACTTCCCACTAATTTTTCAATATGCCATTTTCTCTTTTTCTGGTACCGGGGTTTGAACTCAGGGCCTTACGCTTGCCAGGCAGGTGGCAGAACCACTGAGCTACATCTCTGGCCCCTCATTGTATCACTTGTGCTCATCACTGCTTTGGATTTATGGTACCTAGACCTGTCACTAGTTCTTTTTATTTGCTACATTAAGAAAACATTCTATATGTGTATAATAATTGGTTATATAAATTGAAGTATAATTGGCTTTATTTATAGTTCTATGTATTTTACCTTATGAATTTGGGAAGAGGTCCATAGGCTTTACATGATTGCCAATATGATTCTTGACCCCAAAATGTTTATTAACCTCCCTGCACATCAGGAAGCTGCCTAGATAGGAGTGGTGATTCCAAATGTAACCACAGGAGGGAACTATTTCACAATTTATGTTTTAAAAGATCACAGCAGGGATTTTTCATATCGCCTCTTAGCTCTTGCTCTAAAATCGGTTCAGGTTTTCTTCACTGTTAGCAGTGTAATTGGGGCCCTGTAATGATGAGGCTCTGAAGCTGAGACCTTGCCAGGAGCTGAAGCGTCTTTGTCTTGTGAATCCAGGAGGGCATGAGATGAAAAAGTGCATCTCCCAGGCAATAGAGGTTTAGTGCCCATACCCTCCCCCCATCCAAAGTCTTGTAGTGAAGAGAGGGTTGGTTCTTACTTTGTTATTCTAGTAAGAGCAGACCCTCTATCGAGGTAAAAATACAGCAGAAGATTTTTCATGAATACAACGGTTGTTAGAAGAAATTGTATTTGTGTGTGTCAAGTCGGGAGGGGTCCGAGGCCGAGTTAGTGCAAGAAAAGGGGAAATCCAAACTTTCTGGGTGGAGAGAGGTGTGATCCTGTCATAAAAACCCGAGGACCTAGCCAGGCCTTCTTGGTTATGCAGTAGTTGTCCCCAGGGCTGATTTTAATGGGAACAATTTCAGATGGTCCATTGTCCTTTGGCCACATCAGCACTTAGGTCACTACATATATTTCAGGGCACGGAATAGAGGTCTTCGAGTGTCTAATTGCAAAGGGCAGCAGCCACTTTTGCAAGTCAGCACCATTTGTTGAAAGGAACAGTTCTGCAAACCCTCACTTGCCTGGAAGTAGGTCAGGCTAGAGGAAATGCAGCACATGTTTGTGTGGGCACAGTCCCTCCCCAGAGCACAGCTATGTACTCAGTCAGACCTACCAGAGACACTAAGTTAACATTCGCTACACTGCTTCTCTGACTTTTCAGGTGTGAAGCCTGGTTTTTTCCTCCCCCAGGTTAGAATTATGGGCCACAGCATTTCATTCATTCAATCATTGAATAGGTCACTATAGAAAGCTGCCCTTTACAGGCTCCATCCTGGATCTGGGACTCTAAGAAAGAACGAGCTGCAGATGTTGTGGATCTACAGTGCCTCTCCCAATGCATGAGATGTACTGGCAAAGAAGACTACTCTGAACAGGGTCCTTTTGGTATATCTGCCAGTCAAGTTGTTAATCTTCTCTGGCTCTGTTTCCTCTTATGTAAAGTGGAATAATATTACCCACCTCATGAAATTACTTTGTTATTTTAGAAAACAGCACCCAGCTAGCACTGTGCTTGGCCCCTGGCTTGAGGAGCACAAGACTTTTTTCCTTTGAGCAGGTGGTGTTCATGGGCCAGGCAGTTATTAGCAGCCAAAGGTGTGAGCTGCCGCCCTATCCTGCTTCATTTCATAGCACTGCAATCCCATAGCTCTCTGAACTTATTAGATGCTCTTCATTAAGGTGCCCAGGATTGATTCTGTGAAGTGACAGTATGACAAATTGATTATGAACATGGGCTCTAGAGCAGGAAAGCTTGGGCTAAGACTCAGGTAGGACAATTATTGAGCACATTTGTTAGGTTCTCTGACTTCAATTTCCAGCCTGTAAAATAAGGTAATACTGAACTTTACACGTAAAATTGTTGTGAGCTAGTAAAGGAAAATCACGTTTGAATAGTGCCTAGCATATAGTAATGACTCAAAGTTATGAACTGCTGTTATTCTGGTTATTGTCCTGATGTATTCTCTGAGAATGAATTTAAAGGGTTTTGTGTCTTTACTGGGCAGTCTAGACCAGTGGTCTCTTGTTCCAGGGTCCTGTTTTCTCACCATGTTACATGATGGGGTGAAGGCGGGATGGCCAGGTGAGCAGTGCTGGCGTCCGTGGTAGGGGTGGTGAGGATGACCGTGGGTGGTATCAGGGTGGGAGACGGTGGTGGTGGGGTGGTGTTAATGGAACAGCTCTTGGTGTGATGTGGTCGTTGTTTTTGGTCATTGGTGGCGGTGGAGCGTTGGTGTGAGGGAGAGATGTGAAGCGGGGTGGCTGCTGTTCATGGCGGTGACAGAGTGATGGTCAGGTGGTGCTGGTGTGATTAACAGGATGGCAGTAGGATGCAGTAGAGGTGCCGGTGAGGGAATGAATGATGATGGAGTAGTAATCGGAGGTAGTGATGGAGCTGTTGGGGCAGTGTGGGTGAGGTAGGAGCACAAGTCCTTTTTTCTACTCCGTGGAGGCAAATCTCGTCTGACCACCACACTAGGGCAACTGTAGGAAGTCGGTGTGTCCCTGATTCTAGTGCTGCAGGACTCCTGGCTGCTCTCCAAGAGGCCCCTGGAGCATCCTCAGTCAGGGAAGTGGGTGCGCGGGGGCTCTGAGAAGCAGGATCAGTTACTGCCTGTGCCCCCTTTGTTTGCTCATTAAGGACTGACTTCATTCGTTTATGGACATGCCCACCTTTTATTTTATATTCCCATCTCGTACTCCATTTTTTCCCTCTGAGAAACCACAGCATTTTGAAGATACTGTATACATATTTCTTATAACATCCCTTTGATGTTGGGGTCAGCTAAAAGAACTTCACTTTACAGGTGACAAAATTGAGGTGATTCACCAGGTCACATGTTTTTTAAACCACTGAGAAGTCACATCTGGTTTACAACCCTTTCTGTGGCTGGCAGAATTAATTTTTGATGCAGAAAAAGGTCTGTTTTGTTATAGTTAACCCTCCCTCCACTGTGGAGAGGTGACAAGAAAAGCTATTCCTTTTCTCTTTTCAGAGAGCCAGGTTGGGCACCTTCTCCCCTGTGTCTTTGTCTGTGACCCTGTTTCCTTGCTGACGGGAGGGAGGTACCAGAGCGGGTGAGGGCAGGAGCCGAGTGTGAAGTTTTCCTGTGAAGCTTTGGCGAGAGAGCAGCATTTGTACTGCCCTTGTCACCCCCAGGAACTATTTTGGACAGGGAAAAAAGTAAACCAAAAAAAACTTCTGTCAGTTTTTACCACTCAAAACATATTTGCTCCACATTTGATAAAGCTGAGAAATCTCACATTTTCCGTGGTGAAAGCAGCTGCACTTGCTTCCGGAATGCCTCTGTGGGTGGGTGGGTGCCACGGCCAAGGCAGGTGCTGTGGAGACGGTGTATTGTTGGTGCCTGAGCCAGGACAAATGCAGCGCAGCTCTGGGGCAGTGTGCTTTAATGAAACATGATAAAAGGGTGCACTTCCGGACACACTAATCTCTGAAAGGCTATTTTCTAAAAAATGCTAATTGTGCATGTTAAACAGAAACCATAGGCTCCCAGCAGCCTCACTTGAGTCCTGTTTGCAGATGTTTTATGGAGGTGATTTAAACCTTAGGACTCTTCCTTTCTTCCCTCTAGTGAAGGATTTTGGTGTTATCAACTCATTAACTGTGCCCCCATTATTTGCCTGCAGTTTCAGTCCTCTGCTTTCAGTGAAAGGGCAGAGCACTGTCAGGGGACGAAGAAGTCACAGAGGTGGCCTCAGTGGTTGATCAGTGGAGATGGCAACTTTGCAAATTTAAGAACAGCACATAAAGCAAAAATGAGAAGCCATATGCAGTGCTGATGAAAAGCAACTTTCTAATAGTTCCATCCCATGGTTCCACTTGAGATGTAGGCTGTGAAGGAGGAAGAGTTATGATCCATGTGGTGCTTGGTGTTGAGGTTCTCTGAGGCCAGTCCATGCATCTCTGTGGTGCGGGTCCTGACGTATTTATTTAACAAAGCATCCCATGGACAGGTGCTAGAGCTAAGTGACAAGGAAGATATAATCTTATTATCAGGGAGTGAACAGTCTTAGGGGAAAGAGGCGAGGTATGTGCATCCCAAACAGTGCAATGTAGAGTGAGAAATGTTGCCACAGAGCATTGTTCCTGAAAGGATTCAAGAAAGCTGGCAGTATGCAGAGGTATCCTAGACATACATGGGAGGTAAGTTTTGCTCCACTGAATTGGACAAGGAATCAGTTGTCAATGGCCACTCACCAAAGGCCACCAGGAATAATGCTGGTTGTCAGGGTTGGGCTCATCATTTGTTGGGCCGAAGGAGATTGCTTCCTCTCCCCTGCAAAACATCAAGGAAGAGCTATATAAGAGGAAATTGGGAGGAGCTTACAGAGGATTTGGACACGTGTTTGGTGATTTTGTACATAAAATGAAGCTCTGTTCTGGACCAGTGCTTCAGGAAGTAGGGCAGTTTGGTGGGTGGCCATCTTATACTCATCCTAATACTTGATTTAACAATGTCGAGCTAGGAAGTGGGAGGAAGATGTAGGGTTAAGATATCATCAGGAAAGAAGCATCAGTGACTCATGCTAGCTTAGGGAAGGGCATGTTTGGTCATTCTTGTGGTTGCAGTGTTTTTGTTTTTATCTCTTTTCAGATGTTATGGAGTGGTCTTGTTTTTGTCTTATTGGAGTTCTGAACTGATGTTGATAGTCTGAAATTGTGTTCATCAGGAGAGCATCACAGTCTAGTAGTCTAGCAGGGAACAAGGCTGGCTGGTTACCACCTGCAAGGGCTTGGTGATGCTTTTTTCCTCCTTCTCAAAATGTATGGATACCGAGAGATGAGTAGGGTTTCCCAGATCGAAAGAGGAAGACATTTGAGGCAGGAAGTTTATAGAACAATGCATTGAGTATGCCGGGAGGCAGCAGACTCTGTAAGTGGCTCAGGATGCTGAAGTGAGAATTTATGGTGGAGTGGGCAGGAGGTGCCAAGCCAAGGAATCACACGAGCCACATGGTGGAGAGCTTGAGTCTAAGGAGCTTAGGTTGAATCCCTTGGCTGGCTCCATCTCAGTGCTGAACTCAGAGCAGCTGATCAACAGATATTTTCTGATTTGGAATATTGATTATTTAATTAGACCTTATTTTCTTTGAATTGGACCTTGTTTTCCACGTATCTTCCTTCTTATCACACCCTATTATTGCTCTCAAATCCAAAAATAAAAGCCACCCAAGGCAGTGATATCCTTCTAGGAGTCCAGATATCCTTTCCTTAATGTAACTCTTGCAACACTGTGGATCCCAGAGTTGGAAGGGCTCCTATGGCACATTGATTTGTTTCCTTCCTTTTATAAAGAGGGACTTGAAACAAATACCTACTTAATGCTGCACAGCAGATCCCGAAACAATGAGCATTTGAACTCAAAAGTCCTACTTCTTTGTCTCTACTACAGTAATCCATCATTCATAATGATCTCAAACAAATTCTTATATAGCCCTAGTGAATCTTGAGACTGTGAGGCTCAGGCTATGCAGAAACCTCCATAAACGAGAGCAAAATCCAGAAGCAAGAAGTATTTGAGGAGAATTTCATTTGTCATGTGTGATTGCTGCAAAAAATTTTCCGTTGTTTATTGGTACATGAAAGGTAAAGAAGACAGTTACACTCATCATTGTGATCTTGTACCTTTACATGATGTATCTTGGTTCTTTTTTTTCCCCTATTCCCCTGCCCTTCCTTCATCCCCTCCACCCTTTCTGATTTATAAAGCCTTTATTTCCATTTTTTTACTTTTTTCATATTTTTTATTTTCCCTTATTTCCTTTCCCCTACCCTTTCCATTTCCCCACTGTTTTAGCCCGTTTCTTCCTATTTCATATAATCAATTATACCATTTGAACTGTATTTACACTTTTAGTTTTTCAAGCCAGAGAAACTGTTTGTTATTTACTCATGAGTGTCCTATTTATTTCACTTAAGAGTATGGTCTTATTGTGCATCCATTTAGCTATAATTGTCTCCAGTATCTCACTCTTTTTGGCTGAGTAGTACACCGTTTTATAAAAAAACACATCTTCTTTATCCAGCCTCCCATTGATGGGCAATGGAGCTGTTTCCAAGTTTTAGCTATTTATTACAAACTGTGCCACTATAAACATGGATGTGCATATATTACTGTAGTGTGATTCTTTTTTTTTTTTTTCCCCCAACAAGTTTATTGGTATATTTAAAGCAAACAATTCAATTACATTTATCATTGGGATCTTGTACCTTTATATGATATGTCTTGGTTCTTATTTTTTCCCCATGCCCCTGCCCTCCCTTCACCTGCTTTACCCTTCCCTATTTATAAAGACTTTGTTTCCATTTTTTGCTTTTTTCATATTTTTTCTTTTCCCTTATTTCCTTTCCCCTCCCCATACCCACTTCCCCTTTAGCCATTTTCTTCCTATTTTACACTCTCAATTTTAACATTTGAACCTTATTTACATTTTTAGTTTTTCACACCAAAGAAACTATTTGGTATTTACTCAAGTGTGTCCTATTTATTTCACTTAAGAGCTTGGCCTCAATGTGCATCCATTTAGCTATAAATATTTCTGGTTTCTCATTCTTTTTGGCTGAATAGTACTCCATTTTATAGAAAAACCACATCTTTACCCAGTCTCCAGTTGATGGGTATTGGGTTGTTTCCATGTGCCGCTATAAACATGGGTGAGCATATATCACTGTGGTATGATTCTTTTAAATCTTTTGGAAAGATTCCCAGCAGAGGGATAGCTGGGTCAAATGGGACCTCCAATCCTAGTTTTTTGAGATATCTCCAAATTGATTTTTCACAGTGGTTGCACCAGTCTGCACTCCCACCAACAATGGAGAAGGGTTCCTTTCTCTCCACAGCCCTGCCAGCATTAGTTACTGGTTGATGTCTTAATAGCAGCCATTCTTTCTGGGGTGAGGTGGAATCTCAGTGTTATTTTTATCTGCATCTATTGAATGAACAGTAATGTTGAACATTTTTTCATGTATTTATTTGCTGCTTTTACTTGTTTGTCTGAGAAATGTCTGTTCATTTCAGATGCCCATTTTTGAATTGAGTCTTTGTATTTGGGGGGGGTCTGATTTTTTTGAGTTCTTTATATATTCTAGATAGTAGTCTTTTGACAGAGGAGTAGCTGGTAAATTTTTTTCCCCACATTGTAGGTTGTCTCTTAGCTCTGTTGGTGGTTTCTCTTGCACTGCAAAAACGTTTTAATAAAATGAGATCCCAGATGTTAATTCTTTGTGCAAATTCTCATGTTGCTGAGGATTTGTTCATGAAGTCTTTTCCTATGTCAGCGTCTTCAAGAGTTCTAGCTAATTTATTTCCCAGTAAGTATAGTGTTTCTGTTTTGATATTTAGATCTTTAATCCACTTGGATTTTAGTTTAGTGCATGGTGAAAGATAGGAATCTAGTTTCAGTCTTTGGCAAGTTGAAAGCCAGTTTTTCCAGCATCATTTATTAAAGAGGCTGTCTTTCCTCTATTAAGGATGGTTGGCTCCTTTGTCAAAGATGAGGTAGCTGACTGTGTCTGGTATTGTTTTTGTGTCTTCTAATCTGTTCCACTGGTCATTGGGTCTGTTTCTTTGCCAGTACCGTGCTGTTTTTTTTTTTGTTTGTTTGTTTTGTTTTTTTGTCTTTTTTATCAGAGTGGCTTTGTAGTATAGTTTCAAGTTGGGGATTGTGATACCCCCTACCATGTCTCTGTTGCCTAGAATGGCTTTTGCTATTCTAGGTCTCTTCTGGTTACAAATGAATTTTTGGATTGTTTTCTCAAGTTCTGTGAAATATATTGTTGGGATTTCAATCAGGATTGCATTGAATCTGTCTAGAAGTTTTGAAAGTATGGCCATTTTCACTATGTTGATTCTTCTTACCCAGGAGCAAGGGATGTCTTTCTGTCTTCTTATATCCTATTCTATTTCTTTTTTCAGAGTGCTGTAATTTTCAGTGTAGAGGTCTTTTGTCTCCTTCATTAGATTTATTCCTAGACATTTCATTTTTTTGATGTTATTGTGAAAGGAATTGTTTGCCTAATTTCTCTTTCAGTGAGACTGTTATTTATGTACAAGAAGGTTATTGATTTTTGAGTGTTGACTTTGTATCCAGCTACACTACTGAATCTGTCAATTAAGTCTAGAAGTCTTTCAGCAGAGTTTTTTGGGTCTTCTATGCAGAGTATTATATCATCAGCAAATAATGACAGTTTAACTTGTTCCTTTCCTATCTTTATTGCTTTAATTTCTTTCTCTTGTCTAATTGTTGTGGCTAATGTTTCCAGAACTCTATTGAATAGGAGTAGTGATAGTGGGCATCCTTCTCTTGCTCCTGATTTTAGCGTGGAGGTTTTCAGCTTTTGATCATTTAGAGTTATATTGGTTGTTGGTCTTTCATAGATAGCCTTTATCAGGTTGAAATAAAAACCATCTATTCCAATATTATGTAGGGTTTTTATCATTCATGACTGGGTGTTGAATTTTGTGGAATAATTTTTCTGCATCTATTGAGATGATCATATGGTTTTTGTCCCTGACTCTGTTAATATACTGTATCATATTTATTGATTTATATATGTTAAACCATCCTTGCATCCCTGGAATAAATCTGATTTGGTTAGGGTGTATTATCTTTTTGATGATTTTCTTTAGTCTGTTTGCCAGTATCTTATTGAGGATTTTCATTCGTTTGTTTGTTTATTTGAGACAAGGCCTCACTATGTAGTTGTGACTGACCTGGAATTCACTATGTAGCTCAGGCTGGTCTCAAACTCACAGCGATCCTCCTGCCTCAGTCTCCCACATGCTAGGATTACAGGTTTGCACCACCACGCCTGGCTTATTGAGGATTTTTGCATCTATATTCATTAGGGAGATTGGCCTGTAGTTCTCTTTTTTGGTTGGGTCTTTCCCTGATTTTGGAATCAAAGAAATACCTGCTTCCAGGAATGAATTTGAAAGTATTGCTTCCCTTTCAATTTCATTGAAGAGCTTAAAGAGTAGTGGCAATAGTTCTTCTCTAAATGTCTTATAGAATTCAGCAGTGAATCCATTAGGACCTGTGTTTTTTTGTTGTTGGTAATATTTTAATTGTATTTTCAATTTCACTGAATGTAATTGGGGTGTTTAGACTTTTTATATCTTCTTTGTTCAACTTTGGAAGTTCATATGTATCTAGGAATCTGTCCATTTCTTCTGTATTTTCCATCTTATTAGAGTACAGGCTTTCAAAGTAGGTATTAATGATCCTCTAGTTTTCTGATGGATCTGTTGTGACTTCTCATTTTGCATTTCTAATTGCATGAATTTGAGCCTTTTCTTTCCTTTTTTTGACCAGGTTGGCTAAGGGTTTATAGATTTCATTTTTTGTTTCAAAAAACCAACTCTTTGATTCATTGATTTTTTTATATAGAAGAAATATTGGATAAGAAGCTATCAGTGACTTGCATATTCATCTGCTAGATTTTTCATTACAAAAATATTGCAGATGGCACAATACTCTACATAGAAGACCCCAAAAACTTTACCAAAACACTTCTAGATTTAATAACTAAATTCAGTAACATAGCTGGATACAAAGTGAACAGTCAGCAATCGTTAGCATTCCTATACCCAAATAACAGACTCACTTGAGAGAGAAATTATGGAAACAACACCTTTCACAATAGTGTAAAAAAATTGAAGTACTTAGGAATCAATCTAACAAAGGAAACAAAAGATCTTTACATTGAAAGTTACAGTACTCTGAAAAAGCAGATTGAAGTAGATATCAGAAAATGGAAAGATGTTTTTTGCTCTTTAGTAGGAAGAACTAACATAGTGAAAATGGCCATACTCCTAAAATTATAATGCAGATTGAATACGATCCCAATCAAAATACCATTAGCATACTTTGCAGAACTAGAGAAAACATGCCTAAAATTCATTTGGAACCAGAGAAGACTTAAATAGCAAAAACCATTCTGGGTAGGAAAGGCAAGGCAAGGGAAATCACAATCCCAGACTTGAAATTATACTACAAAGTCACTGTGATAAAAACAGCATGGTACTGGCAAAAACAAAACAAAGCAACAACAGACCGAAAGATCAATGGAAAAGATTAGAAGATGCAGAAGGAACCCCAAACACATTCAGTCACTTTATCTTTGATGAAGGGGCCAAACATGTTCACTGGTAGAAAGCCTCTTTAATAAATGGTGCTGGGAAAACTGGCTTTCTTCATGCCAGAGACAAAATTAGACCTGAGTGTCTCACAATGAACTAGACTAAAATCAAAAGGGATCAAAGATCTAAATATTAAAACAGAAACACTGATGAAGATATAAGTTTAAGCAAAGACTTCATGAAGAAAAGTCCACCTGCATGAGAAATACTACAAAGAATCAACAACTGGGATCTCATGTTATAAAAAAGCTTTTGCACAGCAAAAGAAACCACCAATAGAGAGAAAAGACAGCCCACATAGTGGGAAAACATTTTAGACAGTTGCTTTTCAGACAAAGGACTAATATCTAGAACATATAAAGTATTGAAAAGGGCTAAAGGTGTAGGGAAAGTGGGAAGGGTAGGGGAAAGCTAATAAGGGAAAAGAAAAAACTGTGAGAAAATGAAAAAATGGAAATAAAGTGTTTGTAAATGGGGAGGGGAGGAGCGGGTGAAGGGAGGGCAGGGACAAGGGGAAAAATGAGAACCAAGACCTGTCATGTAAAGGTACAAGATCCCAATAATGAATGTAACTGTACTGTATACCTAAAACATACCAATAAACTAAAAAAAAAAAAGAAAAATATTCAATCCAACCCCATATTTAATGACCCAATCCAAAAAATGAACATCTGAGATCATTCACATTTCTCAGATGAAGCACAAACAGTAAATAAATATGTGAAAAAATGTTCCTCATCACTGATCAATTAAGAGATACAGATGAAAACAATGCTGAGATTCCATCTCATTCCAGAAATAATGGCTGTTATCAAGAAATCAACCAATAATAAATGCTGGCAGGGCTGTGGGGAAAAAAGAATGCTTTTCCACTGCTGGTGTGAGTGTAGTCTGGTACAACCACTGTGGAAATCAGTGTGGAGATTCCTCAAAAGACTAGGATTAGAGATCCCATTTGACCCAGCTATCCCCCTTCTGGGCATCTTCCCAAAAGAGTTAAAAGCATCATACCACAGTGATATATGCTCACCCATGTTTATAGCAGCACAGTTTGTAATAGATAAATCTGGGAAATAGCCCAAATACCCATCAACTGGGGAAAGGATAAAAGAATGTGGTTTAAAAAAATATAATGTAGTACTGTTCAGCCTAATGAAGGATAAACCTGAGACATTTCTAGGTATATAAATGCACCTTGTGACCATACTCAAGTGAAATAAATCATACACACATGTAAATATTGCATTGTCTCTCTGGTGTGAGAAATTGAAAATGTAAATAAGGACCAAAATGAATAATAGATATTGTGAAATAGGAAGAAACTATTAAAAATAATGCCAAGTGTTAGATACTTTGTTAATAATTTAAAATGTTTTATGCAGAAAAGATATAGTTTTCTTAGGAGATGAGCTGAGAGATAGATTTGCAACTGAAAATATAAACTTTTAAGACCATGATAGACAGTGTATTTACCATTGTTATTCTCTAATTATTTTGTAATGAAATTTTATTTTTCAAAGAAATGTTTTTATATTTTCTTTGTTAATATCTGCTTGTATTAGATTGAAATAAAAAAATTGGGGCTGATCTGGCTAAAGGGCTCTTTTCCATGTTGGAGTGAAGGAGAGAAGCTGGTTAAACAAAATTATTCACAAGCAAATAAGTATTATCTTAAAGGGGTTTGATCAATTCTAGAACACACTGATTTTATTTTCACTCTGCAAATGTTTAGCCTGTAAAAATAGAAATATGAACAAGCATTTAGGACATATCATTGATAGGAAGAAGAACACTTTTCTTTAGATCATTGCTTTACTCTGAGACATTTCAATTCCAAGGAGTTTCCAAACACATTCCACTTGGAAAGGTTATAGTTGTTTTGTCTTAAAATAATTGTAGAGAAGCCCATCAATTTCTTGATACTATAATTTCAATTCTCATCTTTATCAGTGTGCGTATAGATGTTTTATACTATTAAGTGAGTGCACATCAATTGGGAGCAATCTACTCTTTTTCATTTAACATTATTTTATAAGCATGATTTTATGGACTGACAGTTCATGTAGGTGTTTTCAGTAACCACATGATATTTTGATATGTTATAATTGGTTAGTTATTTCCCTTCGATCATAGGTGATATAAAAACGTTTAGCAACTGGTATGTCATTGACATTAATTAATTTCAAAAAAGCTAAGCAATAGAAACAGAACATACCCTGGCATTACTACAGTTGTTTTTGGATTGTAGGGTGGATTGTTGGTGGTAGGCTGAGTAGTGAATATTTACTAACTGATAGAGAGGAACTTAACAGCTCTCTTCCTTTAAGTATATGTTCAGGAAGTGGCACATTCAGTTTTATTCTAGTACCCTCCTTGGATGCAGGTATTCAATTACTACAGAAGGAAAGGATGCATCCTGGGGACAACTGGCAGTTTCTAAAGGTTTACAAAATAGTCTTATTTTTGTTCAATGAAATTTCCCTCAAGAATGTATGTATTTACTTTAAAGCCATGGAAGCGTTTCTGGAGTTAGATCATTTTTTGAGTTATGGCCACAGATTTCCCAATACTGAGCAATCTTTGCTTTAAGGTATTCAGGATGTGGGGAGTACAGGGAGGTCACAGGTGTGGAGTGTGGGTTCTGGCTGGAAGACGAGGAGTGACCAGATATTGCTCAGGAAGACACGTGGACGTGATCAGGTTTAAAGTTGAAAGTAAGCCCACTTTAAATTTATGTTTTCAAAGTTGGTTTCATGGAAGTTCAGAGTAGCATAGTGACTACTAGTGGCTGGGTACAGCAGAGGTGAGAAGAATGGGAAAGGTTGATCGTTGGATACTAGGTTATAGTTAGGAAAAGTAGATCTAGTGGTCTATTGCACAGCATGGTGACTATAGATGATGATAATAGGCTGCATATTTTTCAAAGCCGGAAAAAAGGATTGTGAGAATTTTCACTATAAGGAAATGATAAATGTTTGAAGAGGTAGATATGTTCATCCTGATTCAAACATTACACAGTATACTCAGATGTCAAAACATCGCATGATACTCCATAAATGTGTGCAATTTTCAAGTAGCAGCTAGAAATAAAATAAAAATTAAAAATTAAAATTTTCTTTTCCACAGAGAGGTACATAAAAGGTATTAAGTGTACTAATCTTCAGTGTACAGGTTAATTTATTCTTTCTTAGCTATTCCTGTGGAATCACCACCCATTATCAAAGATACAGGAAATTCTTGTTCTCCATGAGTGCCCCTTGTGACTCTTCCCAGTCAATTCTTCTCCATCTCCAGTGTTTTGTTTTGCTTTGTGTTTTTTGAGACAGGGTCTTGCTGTGTAATTCAGGCTGACCTTACCGTGGCCTGTTTCATCTCTACTGTTTTGGCTTCCATCTTCACAAACTAGGTTTCTTTGTTCTTTAATTTCCTATAAATGGCATCATACAATATGTCCTCTTTTGTGTCTGGTTTCTTTTGCTCATGATGTTTATGCAATTCATCCCTGCTGTTTTATGTATTAGTATTTTTTTTTTTTTTTGAGACAGGGTCTCATTATGTAGATGAGACTGACCTGGAACTCACTATGTAGCCCAGGCTGGTCTCGAACTCACAGCGATCCTCTTGCCTCAGCCTCCCGAGTGCCGGGATTATAGGTATGTGCTATCACGCCAGGCTATGTATTAGTACTTTGACATTTTATTCTCACATGATTTAATTTTGAGTCCATAGTGCTGACATGCTAGTGACTCTAGTTTTGTAAATAGCAGGTGAACACTGGCTGAATGAGTGAATGAGGGAACGAATGAAAGAAGTCTTTCTGCGTATCTCTTTTTTTTTTTTCCAAAATAATACTTTATTGTTTTGCATCGGGCCCCGTGAAGCACAAGCTAAGCTGGCACAAATACCACCTGTGACCGTCAATCGTCTTTCAGTTACAGTGACTGGCCGTGTGTGCTTCATCACCCAACTCCTCGACCTGAAGCTGAAAAAGGCAAAAGATCTGTGAAGTGACAGCAGGGCACGGCCCACGCACGTCACGAGCAACGAACTGAAGCTGAAGACCGGCGAGACTCGCCAGTGGCGTGGGAACATCAGCCGGCAGCGGTGACACCCCTCGCTCAGGGGCCGCATGTGCCCCGCTGGCCGACCAGCTCCTGGTGATTCCCGGATTCCACCCTGCGGAGCTCCCGCTAGGGTCAGGGTCTCATTCTCTTCTCCGATCCCTGCTTAGACGGAGCAGCCCGCGAGTCCTTGTGACAGTGTCTAACGGCCTGGCCTTTCCGCTTCTTCTCCCCCACCACTCCCGCACCTCGTTCCGGACCCCGATGACACCCTCTCGCCAGCGTTTCTTCTTTTCGCCATGGTCCCTCCACTCCAACTCCATGCGGGCAAATCTCTGGGCTTCAGGCACACGTTCAGTCAGCGTCGTAACCTGGTCATCCTGCGTTGGGAGCTCCGCGCCTACTGTGTGACAAAAGCAACGGCCTTCCCGGGGCTCCAGCTGTTCGGCCTACTGGGTGGACGGCATCCTCGGAATGAGTCGGAACGTCAAAGTCGACAGCTGCATCCACACGAGGGGTGTCCAAAGCTCTGCTTGCGACGTCGGTGGCCAGAAGGGCGGAACGAGCCTTGGCCTTAAATTTATGAAGGGACCCTAGGCGCTTGCTCTGACTCATCTGTCCGGGGTCGGGGAGGCTGTGGATCCGAGATTTCGGAGCAGCAGGGCTGTTCTCTCCGTGTTGTCACAGGCGCTGCAGAATATCACAGAGGAGTTTCCAGCCAGTTCATATATAAACCAGGTAAGTATCCTTGAATATAAACCAGGGAAGTATCCTTGAATTTAGAGGGAATAAAAAGATAATATTGTTGTAATTTCTCGACCGTCTGGTACTTGGAAGAAACAGCACATTTCATAGGATTCTTCAGAGCTGCTCGCTGAAGTGTTTTGCACCTTTTTGGTCATGGTAGCAGAGAATAGACCTGTCTTCCGGTCTCGGGAGATCACTTTCAAGATCTTGTTCACCTCTGTCTCAAAATCCATTTTCAGTATGCGGTCTGCTTCATCCATGACCAAATACTTGAGATCACTGAAGTGGAAACCTTTTGTATTTTCCAAGTTGTCAATCGACCAGGAGTTGCTATTACTACACGTTTTGTTGTTGTTGTTGTTGTTTTTTGCCAAGGCCAAATCCTGGGACATTGAATCAATTCCACCTACAATCACAACACACTGCACTCCAGTTAAGGGCCCCAGGGCTTCAAACTGCTCTGAGATCTGAAAGGCCAGTTCCCAGGTAGGGGTGAGAATCAGGGCAAACAAGCGCTGGGGTGTCTCCTGCAGCACCTTCAGCATGGGCAAGGCAAAGGGCCCTGTTTTCCAGAACCAGTTTCTGCCAGCCCGATGATATCACGACCTTGTAAGGCCATGGGAATAGCTTCAATCTGGATCTTGGTGGACTTTGTCCATCCCGATTGTCATAAGCTTCACACGATACATCTGTCATGCCCAGGTCTTTAAACGTTTTGGTTTTCTCCTCCACAGTGGGCTGGGGCTCGCTTTTCAGGAAGAGATTGTGCTCCCCGGACTCTGCCATATTGGTCCTGGGTTCTGGAAGTCTATGTATCTCTTCTTTAGAAGATGTTTATCGGTGAGATTTGTTTTTTGTTTTGTTTTGTTTTGTTTTTTTGCTGTGAAAATAATTTATATCCTTTTTATTTTTGTTATATGTATTTATTAAAAAATTTTAGTTGGTACATGCATGTAGTACATAATTTTTACATTCCTTGTGGGAAGTTGGTACATGACGTAGCACATCTTAATTCCTTTTTCCTTCCCCTGCTCCCTCCACCCTCTTGATCCTTTTTTTTTTTTTTTTTTTTTTTTGGGAACATGTTTGCAGTAAATAATGTTTATATTCCTTGTGTGGAGTTGGTATTTTATCCATATTTATGATTGATTTTTTTCCCTGAATTTTTTGGATTGTTATTCATGCCACTGCTACTTGCAGGGAAAAAATTTATGGAGAGGCCACTGTCTAGTGCTGCACCTGGCTCATCCAGGAGCCCTGAGTTTTTCAGATCTCCTGGTAACTTCTGGAACAACCTGATTAGTGCACTGAACCCCAGGTCTCTGGCTCCTCTGGAGTTGTCACTGGCAAGTTCTGGTGACTCACCTCTTCTTCACATGCCCTGGACCTTGCACTTGGAGGACACATCAGACCTACAGAAAAAGTGGTGACTCTTCAGTGCCTGGCTGGCTCCACTTACTTCTCGCTGGCCTCAGAGCTCTTAAATTCCATAATAGCCAAGTTAGATCTGTGAAGAAAGAGGCTACCAATCACATACATGTGCACACACATGTGCCTATGTGGCAGTTCACGGGTGCCAGTAAGATGTTCTGAGGCCTCGAGAGTATGGCCTTTGCTGACCCCGCAGTCTGAAATCACCACATCCCTCAACTTTGTGTGACAGTGTCAATGGCCCATGCCAGAGTGCAGACATGTCATGAAAATGATGGCAGTGAGCTTCATCCCCAATTCCTTATGTTTGTTTTTGTCTTTGTGCAAGGAGAATTACTGTCTGGGAGCCAGCTGACCTTTTCTATCTTTCCAGCCTCAACTTGAGTCTCAGTGTGTCTCTGAATTCTCTTAACACAGGGCCTTTACATATGCTGTATCTTGTAGTAAAATGTTCCTGATTGTATGCCTTCCTGCTGCTTCCTGTGTCTATCCCTTACTACTATCCCTTCCTATCCCTTACTATGGCTTCCTGTGGCTGCATCAGATGTGTTTCATTGTGGACTCTTCAGGGAGGAAGCCCTCCACAGGCTCCATTCCCAGGGTAGTCTGCGTCTCCTGAAGTACAGGACAAAACCTTTGTTGTGAACTTTGTTACATATATTGCAGAGCATAATTAAGTTTTTACTTAATTCAAATCTGGCTCCTCCGCCAGTGTATAAATCCCCAAAGAAAGAAGAGGAACTGCATCTGTTTTGCTCACCTCTATGAACCTACCACCTAGTACAGTACTTGACATGTGGAGGGTGCTGAGTAACTTCTAAAAAACGAAAGACAAGTTTCCACTTTGTGTAAGTTTTTTGAAAAAGCAGAACATGCCTCTGCCTTTTCCTGTCTAGCCCATTCTTCCTCCTACACGAAGCAGTTCTAACCGAGTCAGTTAATAGGACAGGCTGACCCCCTGGGGTCGGTATGGACACAAGGAACTTGGAATTAATGGCTGAGGAGAGCCCTTAGAGTATTTCCAGGCAGATCTGGATAAAGTGCGCAAAGCTGCTAGTGGCTCCGAGCTGCGAGGCCATTAGCACAGGGGACAGGGCCTGCTTGGAGAGTCTTGGCCAATTACCAAGTGAGCAGGTGACAGCAAGGGGCGCCCAGGTTCACACAAGTCCTAGCCTGCTGACATGTTATCTAACACAGCAGGCTCAGTGTGACCCCCTTCTTTTTGGAGCAGAGAGATGCAATTTAACATTTTTTTATTCAGGCAGGAACAGCAAGCTGGGATGAGAAATCTTTTCTTGCCAATTCATTAAGGATTGGGCGAGAGCCTCAGGAAGCCTGCGATCACAGGCCACTTAGCAGAAAAGGCCTGAAGGCATCTTATCCTGCTTCTTTCTGGTTTTTGTCTTGTTCTCTTGGGTAGGATTACAGAGAAGTTGGAGGAAAGGGCTGGGGTGGGCTAAAAGGGAGAAGTCCAGGGCAGAGAGTCTGCTCCCTGAAGTCTCAGCGTCTTCACACTTTTCATAGGAACACACAAGTCTGTGGAACTGTATACTCTGCAGCTGTAGCCTCAATATGAATCAAGAATATTTTTTTTGCTAAATTAGTTCAGCATTACATTTATGAATTCCGCTGTGTTCCATGCCCTGTGCTGGATTCTGGGGGCCTAGGGGTGTCCAGGACACTCATGGAGATCAGACATCTAAGCAGTTATCCTCGGTGTGAGGTAACATGGGCAACGACAGAGGCATTAGATGTATATCCTTTTGTTTTGTTTTGTTTTGGTACCAGGGATCGAACTCTGGTCCTTGCACTTGCGAGGCAGGCAGCTGAAGCACTGAACTAAATGCGTATCTTTGATAGGTGTGCCTGGGGTGGGGTGTTTGGTGGATGTGAATATCAGAGCAGTTTCTAGGAAAGAGACCGTGAGCAGGATTTCCAACACGAATGGATGCTTGGCAGATGGATAGGGCATCTCAGACAAAAAAGCCACAGGGGTGCCAAATAACATGGGGTATTTCAACGATTACATGCTGCTACATCCCTCTTGACTAAAATGTATCGCTCACTTACCAGGTTCCAGGGACAGTCTGGTTTTCTGTGCTTTGACTCAAGTTCTTACAACAGGAATGAGAACTGAGAACCATTATTAGCCCAGTTTACAGTTCAGGAACAAGGGCACAAGAAAGTCAAGGGTCTTATCTAAGATTCACAAAAGATAATTAATAAGGAGAGGGTCAGACTTGTTGGACTTTGGAATCCATAGTAATGATAATGATGATAATGATAATATTAGCAATAATCTAATGAATAGTTAACATTATCTACTTACTTAAGTGCCAAGCACTGTGCTAAATATCATTTCAGTGAATTCTTAAGACATTTAAGTTTGTACTCTTTTACCCTCAGTTCAGAAATGCAGAAGCCAGGGATCGATCGGTCAGCTCCTCCCCTGGGGAGAGGAGCTAAGAGCTGGCTAAGATTTGCTTCCAAGTAACCTAACAATGGAACTCATGGTCATGGCCAGTGTCTTCCCCCGAAGACACTGGCAGCAGGAGGGAGGGCAGAATGAGAGAAGGTAAATCTGGAGAAGACAGATTGGTCCCACACATTGTTTTAAAATTTTTTTTATTAATACATGTTTGTAGTACACAATGATTACAATCATCATGGCGAGATTGTAATCTTAGTTTTTACACCTGCCACTGCTCGCTGTCCCCTCCCTCTACTTCTTGGCCCCCCGAAGGGCCTTTTACGCCACAAACAAGACCACGGAGTATGAAGATCAATCTTCCCCTGAGAAAAAACACAGACTGCCTTTGGACTGTGTCTGCTCTGTCAGCCCTTCTGGGTTTTGAGCCTACACTGAAGATGGGGACTTTTATCTTCCCTAATCTTGTGGATCACTTCCTTGGGATGAATCTCTCTCTATTGGTTCTGCTCCTCTCGAGAGCTCCGATTAATACAACTGTCCTCCAATTTGCTCAAGCAGCAACTGCAGAGTAATAATTGACCCCCACCCTTGTTCCCAACACTGAGGGCAGACAGTGACGAGATGCCTGGAGAGTATGAGGCTGGGAGATAGGCAGGACTGGGTCATGTAAGACCTTCACCAGGTCTGGAGGAGTTTGGTAGTGAGTTTATTATGACTTTGATTCTGAACATGCTGATTTTGAGGTGACTTTGAGATAGTCAAAGATTTGTCCTACACAAGCATTTGGATAAACAAGTCTAGAGTTCTGAAGGGAAGTCTAAGTTAAAAATGCTGTATGAGTTGGTGGTCACTAAATCCACAGCCATAGATAAGATCCTGTAAAATGTGCTTTTTCAGTTTTTGGTGTCTTGGACTCCATTGGCAGTCTAGGGATGGCAGTGTTCTTAAATGTGTGAAATGAAATGCATAAGATAGTAGAAGAAATAAATTGTATTAAAATATATTTATCAAATGTTAAAAATAATTTTCTGGTATGAATGTCTATAAACTTTCTTAATCCATTAAATAGCAATATTCAGTGGTGGCTTTAATAATTACTCTATTTTCAAAGTAGTGAGGCATAGTGCATTTATCTTGAGATCTCAGTAATAATTATTGTGTGGAATGAAGATAATCTGGGATATAAAAAAATTTTTTTTGCGTACCTGGGATGGAATTTGGGCTGTTGTGCTTATGAGGCAGACGGCAGAAACACTGAGCCAAATCCTAGGTCCAATCTGGGATTTTTATTGTGCACAAATTCACACATCCTGTTAATAGTGCTATGGTTTGTTGATAATTGAAGAAATTGCTAAATTTTAGTAAGGGATGAATGAAAATACAGATGTAAAATTTTTCACATAGAAATTCAGTGAGGTGCTTTCACCCATTGACCCTGGGAATCCTAGGTTAAGACCCGTGGCCTAGTGAAAGGAAGAAAGCATTTAGGATGCTAGGATGGAGTCTTGGACCAACATGAGGCTGCAACAGGGTGGAAGAGAGGTCCAAGAGGTAGAAGAGAAATGTGGAGAGTTTTGTCTGTGGAAGCCATGCAATCTGAGCCAAGAATAGGGTACTCAATTGTGTCAAATGCTGAAATGCTCCATAACATGAAGGCTGATAAGTGTCTGTTGGATTTAGTAGCTTTGCGGGGCATGTATCATCTTATTTAATGATAAATTCCTGGTACCCTTCATTGAAAGGCATCCAGTGTCTCCAGAAGGAAGGATGAGTTGCTCTCTTTCCTCATCAGGTCTGGCATAGATTCTCTGCCTGATAGAATGGGTGATGGAGCCTGTGGGCATTTTCTCAAATTGATTTCTTAACTGAGAGCTTTGGAGGCTGTAGAGAATTTGCAGGGATAAACAAACCTTGAAGGGTCTCATATTCTGTTTTCAGGCTGTAGTTGAAGATGGCCTCTGCCAAGCTAGGCCTGGTGGTTCAAGCTGTAGTCCTAGCACTTTGGAAGGCTGAGGCAGGACGATAATAAATTCAAGCCCAGCCTGGGCAATTTAGCAATATAGTAAGACCCTATCTCAAAATTTAAAAAATAAAAAATAAAAAGGGCTTGGATGTAGCTCACTGTGAAGACCCTGGGTTAAATCCCCAGTACTGGGGGCAAAAAAGGCCTTTTGTCCTCTAGGAGCAATGGGTCTGAAGCCTTGAGTCTAGAATTGTATGTACCCTGCAATCCCTACGGCTGCTGGAGTTTACTTATACTCAGAGCCTAATGTCCTCCAGAGGATGGGGATTCATCTCTGCCTTTGCAATCCCTTCTAGTTACTGGCAGCAGTTAGACTGTGGACCCATATGTTTGAGAAGTGCTCTGCCGTGTGCTGGGAGATCTGGATTATCACTTCCTCAGTGCTGTGCTGTGTGATCTCAAGCCATTTGTTTAATCTCCACATCCTATCGTATCCACCTGTGAAGTGGGGTTACTTCTGTTGCTTATCTCTTACCTGTGGGGTGGGGGAACTGAGTCATGTGTGGTTACTCAAATGAAGCCACCATTGAGTTATTGCATTGAAGATTTCTCTATTATAGGTTCAGAGCTATTAAAAACAGCAGAATATCCTAAGAAGGTGTTAGGATTGGTGGAGGCAAAAACTTGTCAATGAGAATAGCAAAGCTTAGGATTTGGTGAGAATTTAAAATTCATTCAGTTCAAGAAGTTTCCAACTGTGTCCTAGGGACTCAGAGTTCCATGTGATGCCCTGGGGGGTCAAAATGTGGAGAGGATAGGACAACAAAAATGTGTGTGTGGGGCTCTTGGTCCCCATAGGATCGGCCGGAGTGTATCCCTTTTTTATTGGAGCATCTCTGCAATATCATTTGAAGAAAGTATTCCGATGTTCAAACTTTTGAAAATCACTGATTTATTTCAACCTCCTTATTTTATACAAAAGGCATCCAAGCTCAAAGAGATAGAAAGCTGTGCCCAAGGTCAGGCAGATAGCTGGTGGCCCAGCAGGGACTACAACTTAGGTCACACAGAAAGCCTTTTTTTTTTTAGTTTAAGTAAATACTTACAAGGTTATTCATATTATTGTCATGTATACGTGTAAAAGACCATGCTTATACATAAGTCATGGGAGCTTCTTCTAATTGCAACACCATGGTGAGTATTAGTTGCTCTGAAAGGCATTTGGGGGAGAGTGCTTGGGATTGGTATGATTTGGAAACTCTGTTTTACTTTTCTGGCTTGAGAAATGCAGTGCAAATTAAACAGGCTTATGAAGGTGTCCAGAATTTTTTGTATATAGAGAATTGAACCCCAAAAGAAAATGCCTAATGGGGTTAATAAAGGTCAGCATTCCTCAGGGAACTGGGAAATTAATCTGACGGTTTGAACTTCTGAGGGGTTAATGGAACTTGTAAAGCAACAGCTCTGCATATTGAAAAGTCTATAAATAGCTCAAAGTCCTGAACTGCCTCTCAAAGATGTGATATCCTCCATATTAACTTCAGCAGCTCTGTGGCAGGCTGGAGTACAATTGAATTTATTCCAGCTGTTTCCAGAAGACCCCTGAAATATCTTTCAGCCATGACCAAAGTGGGTTAGGGTAGGGAGACAGATGAAAACCTGAGTGGTTATGAATAATGTGTCAAGTCCCTTTACAGTGAGTGGTGAGGGCTGTGTGTGTGTGTGTGTGTGTGTGTGTGTGTGTGTGTGGGATAAGGAGAGAGAAAATTTGTGTGTGGTATCTCAATTTGACTATGGCCTGTGGACTTTCTGAAGGTTGGAAACTCTGTCTCTTTTTGGTAACAGGATTTTGGTAGATTCACCTACAAGCCTTATAGGCTGCATATTTCCATCTTCTCATTTCTCATGTGAAGGGCCTTCTGAGGCCCAGAGAGACAAGGTCACTGGCCTGGGTTGTGCCTCTGTGCCTCTCTTAGCCGAGGACGTATCCCCTGCAGAGATGCCTACTCTACCTTTGTGTTTCTGAAGCTCCTGACCCACTTCACTGTGGTCTGTCTTACGTGGGATGCAGTGTGATAGAAAACTATGATGAATGTTTAATTTATTATAGTAAAAGACACTTTTCCACTAATCGCTCTCAGAATAGTTCCTCTTACCTGGACTGAACTTATTCCATTATTCCTGCCACTTTCTGAAGCAGTTCTGGAAATCCTCTTTCCTGAATGTCTTGATATCCTGAATCTATTTAAAACATCTACTTTTTCAAGGTGATTTTAACTTTGGGAAAGACCTACAAGTTGCAAAGTACCAGAAGTGAAGACACACTAATATCCACATAAGCCTGCCTTTCCAATGGATGGCACTCAGCAGAGGATTCACAGTATTTTTGATTACACTTTGTAAAGACACACATGAAAGAGAACTTCTGTAACTGCTTCAGAAAGTGGCAAAGATGATGGGGTACAGTGTGTTCAAAGTGAGGGGGATTAATGGTATTGTGCCTTTTTTTTAAAATGTAAACATTCACAACATAATTTGATCACACCTTGTAATTGTCTCTCTCTCGTGCTAACTTGTGACCTCCTAGAAAACAGGGACCTTTCTACTTGATTTTGATCCCAGAACCTGGCAGAGGGCCTTGGTATACTGTGGGCACTCAGAAAAATTTTATCAATAGATTGGCTGAATGAATGAATGAGCTTTTTAAGGAGAAATTGTCTGAGAGTCAAATTTTCCTTTAGGGAGAGACAGGAAGTTGTGAGAAAAAGTTATAAATAGAAGCTAAGGACTACACTTCTTCAAATTAAGAAATGATAATGCCTTTCATTTTTATGAAACTTATTGCTATTAAAATATTCATTTTTCTCTTCTTTTTACAGTATAAGAAAGACTGGGGAGAGGTTTATTATCCCTACTCTATAAATGAGGAAACTGAGGCCCTAAGAGACTCTATGGTAGGTCAAGTTCATATAGCTGCTAAGAAGTCAGAACTCTCATTTTGTTGAGACAGGATCTCACTGTGTAGATCAGGCTGGCCTTGAACTCACTATGTAGCCCAGCCTGGTCTTGGACTCACAGAGATCCTCCTGCATCAGTCTTCTGAGTGCTGAGATCACAGGTGTGTGCCAGCTAGAACTCTCATTTTCTAGTGTTCAATAGAAGCTCTCTTCTGTACCCTGGGGCAGATGTCCTGTGGGACAGCTTTAGAAAAACTTGTAGGAAATTTGTGAGCGAGAGACATCACAGCTGGGCATCTGGAGAAAGAGAATCTGTTTAGTACTTTTCAGATCCTTGGATGTGATTTCTCTTAAATCATCTCATTGGTCCTCACAGCAGCCTGTGATGCTTCCGCTCTCCTCATATGCAGAGATGTGACTTGCTCCTGTCACCTAACTGATAATTGAGGGCCCTGGGGCTGGGCTCAGTCAGGTCTTCAGTCCCAGCTTCCACTACTGGCCCAGGGGGCATCAGCACAGAGAATGATGAGATAGCTCTGAAAGCAGAGGAGGTCCCAGTAACCTCAGGAAACTGTCCTGTATATAACGTAATGGGCATTCTCGGGCCAAAGCCTGTGCCCAAGATGGGGCTGCTGGTGCGACTCTAAGGGGTAGGTGAGAGGGAGCAAAAGGCAAGCTTAGAGAGGAAAAACACTGCAGAAGATGAGGAAGAGCTAAGAAAAAAAAGTCAGTGATTTTATCAACAGGATGTGGAAGGAAAAGAATGATGTAAGCCAAGCAAGTGTGGAGAAACAGAACATATAGCTCTCCCTGGGAAGTGCCTTTAAGCTGCAAAGTGTAAAGAGATGTTATTTTTATATTTGTGACATTTTAGGTTTCAGCTACTTGGATTTAAAATGAAAAAAGAAAATCCCAAATCAACCTGACTTATTCCTCATTGAGTTAAGGAAAATGAAAGAGTAAGGGCACAGCATTTAGCTGCTAATTGCTTTTCTTTGATAGCCTACAATGACTATCCTCATCTTAGTCACAATAAGCATTTCTCCACTCCTTTGTATTTGTGAGTGACATCACTGCTGAAGGAAAAGTGGTGAGATAAGACCCAGAACACATCCAAAACCAGGAATCAGAGCAAATTTCATCAAGAAGGGGATTTAGCTCAGTGGTTCTGCCACCTGCCTCACAAGTGCAAGGACCGGAGTTCAATCCCCAGTACAAAAAAAAAAAAAAAAGAGGAAGGTCCTGGGGCCTGAAAGGGCAGCCCAGGGACCCTTCTGAGGGTTGGGAACACCTGACAAAGGCGCTTGTCCTCTGACTCTCCTTTGTCCCATGCCTTTTTCTTTTGTTACGGGGCATCAAACTTGGGCCCCTGCGCTTGCCAGGCAGGCACTGGAACCACTGAGCTAAATCCCAGGCCCATGTCCCATGCCTTCGTCCCAGAGCTATGGCATTGCTCTCTCATGCCTTAGCCCTGCAGTCTGGCTCTTCTCTTTGTTTGAAGTTTGACTGATTTAATTTTGTCTTCTAAGCTTTCCTGATAAATCTCTAAGCAGGAAACAAGATCATTTTTCTTTTCTCCTTAGTGAAAAGAGGGCAGGACCTTACAGTACTTTTCCTTTGTGAAAGTGGATGAATTGAGATGTTTGCAGGGAATGAAGGAATAAAAAGGATTGTAAATAAAGGGAGATTGGTAAGGACTAAAGAGCGAATTTTAAACTATAACAAGTAGCTACTACAGTCAAAATAACACATCCCCCAAGACCCAGCAAACATTTTAGCTGCATCAGTATTGTCCTCTCCCTCTTCTAAAGACACTTAAACCTTCCAGTGAAAGGACTCCAGCCCCACATTGGGAACTGCATGCTGTATATGTGACTGGATTTGTCAAATAAAATTTGTTAAAAAGTTTAAAAAATATCATTTTCATTGAATACAGGATGAACGTGTGCCAAAGATTTTTTAAACTCATCACGTCACGAGAGAGTGAGCAGATAGTAAAGCTGATCCAGAGAAGGGTGATGGCCTCGAGGCCGGACTCCTTTTGAGAGATGACGTCCTTGGCTCTGCCAGGCCTCGCTGTGCAGCCACTGCTTTGTCTGTTGCTGTCTGGACCCTGAGGAGGGGCCGCGAGATGGAGGTGGCATCTACAGCCCGCAGGATGTGAGGAGCTGCTGCAGACACAGCTTTTCTATTAGATTTGAAAGGCACATTCTGCTCCCCTCCTAGCTCTGTGTTGTCCTATAATAGACTCCTGCAAGGGATGAATGAGGCTGCTCTCTTTGGATACTGAGTTGATTAGGACTGATTTTTAAGTGACAGCTCTTTCTCAGACAGGTTTAAAATAAAACAGTCACAAGATGAGATTGTGGGTAGGAGTTCTGAAATCAGGCCTCAGTGTCCCTTGCAAAGACTGAAGTCCTGTGTGTCCCTGGCTCTGTTGATTCATTCTGATAGGGTCTGGCATATAGTAAGTGCTCAGAAAATGTCTGTTGGATGAATTCCAGAAATTTCTGGGAGCGCCAGCCACCCTGCTTTCCAGGAGGGGGTGTGTTGAAGGGCTGGTAGGAGGTGAGGAGGCTGTCCTATTCTGCTGAGATCTGTATTGTGGAGAGCATCTCTTGCTCTTTCACCTGAATTTTGTATTCCAACTCCTTTTTAAAAGGCGAGATGAATTTGAGTGTTTCCTCTTTTTTCTCTCCTCTCATTTTTCTCCTCTTTGAAAGTGATGATATCATTGTCGTAAGCCTCATGGCTGGCACTTATCAGTGACTCACCACTCTGCTCTGCTATTTTGGTGGTTGTACATTTCAGTAGATAACTGTCTCCCCCTCTTTCCTGAGCCTGACACCTGCTCACATCTGGAGGTTTCCAATGCAGTGACACCTTGCCAGGTAATGGCTCCTTGTGTCTGCTAGTGAGGTGAGAGCTACTAAGAGTAAGTGGATCTGTGGGTGCAAGTCAGGCCTACCCAACCAGGCATGAGTTGGTAGTTCTGTAAGTCGCCCTGAGGCTCAGCATTTCTTAGATATAAGGACAAGGGGGAAATCTGGGAAACGAAGGCCACCATCCTTGAAACACCAGTCATGGCATTAGTTTCAAGTGGGTTGAAATTCTCAGGGTGCTTTATCAGCACACTCCTGAGGGGGGCATTTTTAAGGGGGAACCTCTGTGCATGGTATTCTGAAGTGTAGTAATGGTCTCAGTGGGTCAGAGAGATTCCTTCTGTCTCTAGAAAATTCCTGTTTCTTTTGAGAGTAGCCCAGGCCTCTCTGGGCAGTATTCAAGTTGGCTTAGTAAACAGAGACTCTGGCTCAAACTGACTTCCCCTCTGACCTGTCCTGCTTTATTTTATTTTATTTTTGGGTACTGGGGATCAAACTTGGGACCTTGTGCTTTGGAAGCAGGTGGTGGAAACACTGAGCTAAATCCCCGGCCCCCTGTCCTGCTTTAAAATGACTCTTAGTGACCTTTGCTGTCCTTGACTCCCTTGGTAATTATCCTCTCTACGTGGTAATGTATACTTTTCATGGTTTTTCTTTTTCATTGTTTTAAAATTATTATTGAAGGTGTAATATACTGAACTATTGGGTACCTTTCTTTCACCCAACAGCTTGACTGATACACGAGTCCTGTCATTTCTGTGAGACTGCCTCACATACATAGTAAGAGGCTTTTGTCATTTTGTGAGAGTAGAGTACTCTTCACTGAGTAGGGAATTATGAACACCATTTAACACACAATATCCTAGACCATAAAGATTTTGTCTTAGACCAAAAAATCCTGATAGGTCATAAAAGGCTAACTCCTTTGTAATTATTTAGTTTTCTTGACCTTTGTGGCTTATTTTAAAAATAAGACCATGCACATTTGGAATCAGGGACTATGCATTTTTGTTCTTTGAATTCCTCATAACATATAGCACAGCCAGCAGTGAGTGCTTCATGACCACTTGATATTATTTGAGGGGTTAGGCTGATAACAGACCGGGGCTCACTCATTAACTTATTCAACCTACACAAATTTATTGAATGTCTATGTGCCCAGTGTGCAGTGTTATAGGCACTCAGGAGTTGATAGTCATTGCCCTCATGGAGCTTTCATTCAGGGAAGGGGAGAGAGGTAATAAACATGACAAACCGGTAAAATATGTAGTAATATATTAGGAAGTGCTCAGACAAAAAAATTAAAGGAGGAAAGGCACACACAGGTGAAGTAATGGTGGATGGTCAGGGAAGGCCTCACTGAGTATGAGATTTCTGGGTGAGGACTAAGAAAATGAAGGACAGAGACTTGGGGTTTTCTGAGGGAAAACCGTGCGGGTACAGAGACCTGAGGCAGAGGTGTGCTTGACAAGTTCTACAACTCCTACTGGACCCCCCAGGCCTGGGGTAATCTCTACGACCTCACTTCCTCCCACCTCCCACCCCAAGCTCTCCACACATGGCTCCCTGCATGTGGGAAGAGTGTACCTCTGTGACCTGTGTTCTTTCCCTTTCTGGAGGCTGCATGGTGGTGAGCAGGCTCTTCTGACCTGGCCCTTCATTGTCTGGAGCTTCATTTTCTGCCAGTTTTGGAAAGACAAGTGGCAGCATCTTCTGGTGCAGAGTATTCAGAAGGCCGACAGTGGTGGCAGGGGTGGAGGAAGGTGTCAGCAGGAACACGGTTCAGGTTCAGTAATGCAAAGCAGATAGGGTGAGCAGTGGTGGCAGCTCGTCAGCAGGAGGCTGCTCCAGGTATCCTCAGGAAGCTGGGAAAACTCACCTCCTGAGTCCACCTTGGCTTAGTTTTGACAGCAGGCCTTTCAAACACTTCCCTCAGTGTTTCCATCTGAAATCCTAGTCATTCTTTTCCCTAAGGCTTTTCTGGAGACTTGTCATCAAATGTTCCTAGTCCTTCAAAGGTTCACTGCCTTTAAAAAAAACTTTAAAAAATAATGTCAATTTTTTTCTAGAATTGCCATTCAAATATTAAAAAAAATAGAGTGGCAAAGGCTTTGGGAAGAATCAGTTCGAACAAGTCAGATGTATTTTCCACTCTGATTCTGAAGCTTTAGTTTATGGCTGCTTCTCACTGCTGATTATGGCTTCAGATAACAAAGGGATTTAGTAGGCAGAAAGCACATTTTAGTTATCAGAGTGAGGAAACTGGAGTTAGGAATCTACTTTTAAAGAAGTTTATAATTTTTATTCTTTTATGTGGGAACTTTCATGTCCGTCTGGTAAAATCACCGTCTTGAATAGACAACCCCAGTCCTCCCAGGTTCTCACACGGTCAGCTTCTTGGGGTGCTGGTGCAGGAGCTGAGCAGGATCACCCTTTACCCCTCTCTATTCTGGCTGACACCCACTCCCCCTTAGGTACTGTCTAAGGGTACAAGGTCCCCAGGGCCAACGCTGATTGCCTGCTCCTCACGCCCTGGGATGGGAGCAAGGAAGTGGTGCAGAAGTAAAAGTCACCTATACTAAGTACAGAGGCAGAAGAGTTCGCGTGCGTGTGTCCGTGCGTGCGTGCCTCTGTGCGTGCGTCCGCGTGTGCGTGCGTCCCCGTGTGCGAGCGTCCGTGTGTGTGCGTGCGCGTGCGTGCGCGTGCGCCTGGCTTGGTCATAGCCCCGTGACGGTCCTGAACTGCGATGCCAATGGTCGTATTCCCTAGGAGAGCAATTGCAGCAGAGAAGCCAGCTCTGGAGGCTTCAGCAGAAAGCAAAATGCAGCGGCAGTGAGTACCTCACATCCTTTTTCTCTACCTCCCACACTTTTTTTTTTTTTTTTTTTTTTTTTTGGG
>NW_022900940.1:20720802-20728554 GCF_012274545.1 Fukomys damarensis | reverse complement strand
GTTTGTGCCCCCCTTTTTTTTTTTTCCCCCCCCCCTTTTTTTTTTTTTTTTTTTTTTTTTTTTGGCGTAAAGGCTTGCTCTCTGGCACCAGGAAGCCCCGTCTTTCCTAATAGTCATCCTCTCTCATAAAATAAAGTAATAGCCAAAAGGTAGCACGACAGGGAACTTGGTGTTTTCCTAGCAGTTGGTTATGATAGTGAGGCACTGCAGTGCCAGCCTCAGGGCTAATTGTTTCACGTATTTTCTCTCGTGTTGTTGCCCCATTTTACAGAGGCGAAAACGGAGGATAAGAGAAGTCACCACTAGGGGTGGTAGAGTCACATTTTAAGCCCCCAACTCAAGCACTTAACCAGCCCCTTCTATCACCTACCACGGCAGTCTTGCCGTCTCTGTGAGCAGGCTGTGACAGGGCTGCCCTGGGCACTGCAAGGCCCCTGAGGCGGAGGCTCTTTTGGGGGTACTTAGCTGCTAATTTATTCGTGGCAAGTCTCTTCTGTTCCTCTACCCCTTTGCTCTTTGAGTGTGGTCCAGACCAGAAGTTGTGGTGCTGGTCGTTAAAAATGCAGTCTAGGCCCACCCGTTAGAATCCATATTTTAGCAAGACCCTCTTGTGATTTAAAGGCACATTAAAATTTAAGAAGCACTGCTCTAGAGAGGAAAAACTCAAGGAAGCTAGATGAGGGGGGCTTCTTTCAGAACAAAGGCTGGGACCGACACAGCAGCAAGAAGTTCCATGACAGTGTGTCCCCAGAGTCAAAAGAAGGTTTCCCTGCAAGAGTGGATAAAGCCAAACCCACTCCTAGGATTTATTTCCAGGGGAATGCATAGCATCGTTCAAAGAAGTGATCTCAGCTACGCCTTCAGTGTTAGGCAGATGTAACATTGTGCAAACGCTAGATGGCAATGAATGGACAGGCATCCCCAAGAAATGTGCAGAACTCTTGTCACTGTCAGGGGCAAGGCAGTATGATAAAGGCATGGGGCGGGGGTGGCTGAGCACAGTTGGGTCAGGAAAGGAGATTGTTGGGGCGATATTAAAGAAACTGAGACTTCACCGGCAAGTCTGGGAAGGCTGTTTTGTGGAATGAGCGATGCGGGCAGTTGTAATTGCTTCTTTTTTGCCGCTAGCTATGTTAAACACACACAATCTCCTCACAGGGGAGGGATATCAGCAGCTGGGAATACTGAAGCTGTAGGAAACTTAAGTGTGGGTAAAACGTTCCCAAATACACTTGGTTCTGTGAGGTAGCAGCAGCCGGTCTGCAGTACTGGTTGATCAGAGCTGGCCTGTAGGGATGAGAGCGTCTTCTCCCACCGCACACTGGACTTGCAGGACATGCCTGGACTCTGCTTACGTGCTCATCAGTGACAGTCTCTTGCCCCTGAAAGACTTGAGGAAGAAGTGTTCAAGTTAAAATCCTTCTGTGTCCAGCTGTTTGGATGAATGCAGGCTGGGAAAAGAATATGAAGGGTTATTATGGCTTCTAAGGTTTTCTCCTCTTCATCCTCCGTAGGTTCCCTGGGACTAATTTGTGGGGTGGAGCCCTGAGACGTCCATGTTGGAGAGGCTGGAGTTCATTTTTGACCTAAGGGACTTGTCTTCTAGAAAAGGCAAAGGAAGATTTTATGAAATTTCCAAAATTGTGTTGTTTCTGCAGGACTCTCTTAGTTGGTCAGTGGAGCTAATGGTTGGAGAATTTGATGGAAACCCATTCAAGAAATAGTACTGTTTTATGACCTTATGGTGATGGTGCTGAAATAGCTTGGAGTCATGAGAGGTGGAGAGAGATACATTATCTTTAGAGATTTTAGTGTTTAGGTTCAGTGTCTGGACTTTTTCAAGTTGTTCTCAGTCTTTAGTTTAGGCTTGGCTAAACAACTGATTTTGGCAGAAGTCTGCAAGCCTCTTGGTTAATAGGGTTGCAGAATTATTGAATGGATGTTAGAGGCTCTTTCTTGTTGGAGGTTCAGAGAGATCCATTTGGTTTGTTTCAGCAGAATTTATGTGAGTGCCCACTCTGTGCCAGGTGTGCTGGGGCTGAGGTCATACAAGGAGTGTGAGGCATGACCTCTGATAGTACGTAGACCAGCGGTCAGCCCATTTGTCTGGCTGGCCTGCTTATGAATAGTGAGTATAGACTGAAGAAATACAGAACCTCCTTACTTCTCCCTCCCTTTATTCCCCCACCAATTATTTTTTCCCTCCTTTTATCCCTTCCACTTTTTTTTGAGTTCTGATGCTATTTTAAGTCCCTATGAGGCCCTGTATTTACCAGGTGGAAATGAGTAAGCAGCAATATTGGGGATTCCAAGAACACATTTTGATTACTCTTGTCCCTCCCCAGAGGCCTCAAAATAGGAGGCAGTGTTTTCAGATCTAGGGAAAATTTTTTATTTATTTATTTTGGAACTTATCTTATATTCTGAGAGGGGAAAATAAGCCAATTTAGTTAATGTAAAGTGTTTTTTCTCTTGCCCGAGGAACCACTTTCTGCTATGGATAAACTAAAAAATAGCCAGGCATGGTGACACTCAGGAGGCAGAGGCAGGAGGATTGCTGCAAATTTGAGGCTATTCTGGGCCAGGTAGTGGTTTCAGGGCCAGCCTGAACTACAAAGCAAGACCCTGTCTCAAAAACCAAAAGAAACAAAACAAAACAAAACAAAACACCATAAAAAGCTAAAACATACCCTCAAGAAGATGCTGTCCCAACTGCAACCACAGTTTAGGGGAGCTTGTAAGTTCTCACTTCTCCTTCCTTTATTAGGATATATTACCTTGTTAGGGTTTTGTGAATAGGAAGAAATGGTGAACTGAAAATAAAGTTGTTACCGTCTTTACTGAACATTGCTAAAGCATACATGGCTGCATCACATAGCAATGTGCAGTAATATGAAAATCTCCTGCACATTGGCCCCTTCCTCTCCTAACTGGGGCCAAATCTGGTAGGTACTCTCGTCTGGGCTTCTATGTATGTGCTGACCATTGGGAAGAAGTAAAGGCCTGAACATCAGTCACCTGAAGTTTGCATATAGTTGAGAACCAGGCCTCTAAAAATCTTACATTTTATTCACAAACACAGGCATCTGCTACTAATTAAAGTATCAGGGTATAATTATACCCTTTCTTATTAGTAGATATGGAATCTGACAGTTGCTTAGATACAAAATAAGCAAGTGCAGATTGCGTTCTGCGCCCTTCACAGGCTGGGGAGACAGAACAACAGAGTTTTCAAATGTTCTAAGTAAATGAGTCTTGTTGCCCAGAAAAATGTAAAGTTCTGAATTACTATCAGTAAATTTGCTTGGGAACAGATGTTAATCTTATCACAACTCTGCGATTTGAGCTTTCATATCACTCAATTATTTCCCTTGCATTGTCCCCTCACCCTTGCTCTACACCCAAATGGCAAAACAAAAAACACCTGTCTTCCCAGGGTACTCACAGTTGAAGCTTATAAGCTAAAAGCATTTCACAAATAAGGCAGACATGACTTCCTGAGGGAATTCTGGAGTCAGAAGACCCCTTTCTGGAATGGCAGAGCCATATTATGGCTGGCTTAGCTTTTGGGCTTGTCAAAGGTCCACTTTGGGCTTGATGACGTGGAGTCTGTGTCTGAGGGAGCCTCCTGGTCATTCTAAGAGACCTCCTTCATCCTGCTCAGATATGTCTTCATACAGCATAGGCATAGAAGTACCCTGCTAACCCATCACCTGCAAGAGTTTTTTTGATTATCTGGCACATCTCTAGTGTCTAGCATGGTGTTTGGCATTAAGAAGCTGCTCAGTAACCAATTATTGAAAAAGGATTTCATTGATGTCCTTACATGCAGCTCACCCTGGGAAAGGTAACTATTTTAACTGTATACTGTTCACTTACTCCTTGGAATGTCCGAAATGATTAAATGAAGACTTGGCAAACTTATAGCCTGAGGACCTGCTAACTGGGTTTTGCAAGACAGGTGAACTAGGAATGGTTTCTTACATTTTAAAATAGTTGGAAAAAATAAAAATAAGACTATTTGATGAGATATGAAAATTATATGAAATTCAAATGTCTGCGTCCATAAATAACTTTTTATTGAAGCACAAGTATGCCATTGAATTTACTTGTCTGTGGCTTCAGTGGAAAAATTGAATAGTAGCAACATAGATCCCAAGGCCTGAAAAGCCTAAAATTTTTACTATCTGGCCCTTTATAGAAAAAAAATGTTCCGGCCCTTAGATTCATTAGACCATTTCCAAGGATTAGCATCTGATCTGGGAGGAGCAGGATGGAGCTGGGGGAGAGGGTGGAGTGAGTCATGGAGCAGGTTAGCTGGAACAGAGCAGCCAAGAGTCTGGGAGAACACTTGTCAGCCCTCTTCACACTGATTTCGGTCCTGGACCTTCCGCAGTGGAAGTTTCCAGTTTCTCATTGTAATTCTGATGAATACCCCCAAGGAGTGCAGCAATAATCATTTCTCGGATTGCTTGCTGCACTCTCTGATGCAAAAGATTGTGTCTTTCTGTTGATTCTTGGTGGTTGTAAATCCTAGGTCCAAAATGCTCTTTCTTTGTCAAAGACATAAAATTTTGCTTCTCAGACAGTGTTTGGGTAATAAATCTGTATGTGAGAGCAAGTGTGAGCTGGAGCTTGTCTTTGGAAAGCAAATGTCTTTAGTCTGCAGCTACCTTAGCAGTCCCTTGAGCAGCTGCTCTATGTCTTAGCTTCCTGGGCTGTGTTGTCCCCCACCAGTTGGATGTCGTAAACTTTCTATTTCTAAGCTCCTAGCCAGGGTAGAGCCCTACCCTTTCTGTGAAGTGCCTTTGTTATTAAGCTGGCAAGGATGCAATCAGCCTAGTTAAAGCCTTGATAATCCACTTGATCCATCCCAGTTATCCGTTCAAATCCCAGGAGGCATCTTGTAAAGCAGAGCCTCATTTCTTTGGGGTTTACAGGAGCACCACCTGGAGCAGGCAGTATCATACCATTCACTTATTAGCCATCTAAATTCTGAATTAGAGTCTCATTTTCTCCAAACCCCACACTTTACTTGGAAAAAGGTTACTTCTCTCTGGGTTGGCCTGAGCCTCTGGATTCCTGAGAGCCTGACTCATTTATAGATGTAAAAAAATGCTCAGTGTCTTTTTGATAATATGTTTAAGGGATTGGGAGATAAGTTTGCTTTCTGAGTGACAGTGATTAACACTAGCATTGTTTACCTTAGGTAGATGTGGGTTTTGAAAATCACAAGCAATAGGATTTTCATGTCTTTTTCAAAGGTTGACCAGCAGGGCTTCCTGTGGAAGCACTAGTTGATTATCTAATCTGAAGGAGTTTACTTTTAAAGTAATGTAGAAAATGATGGAAAGAAAATGAAAGTTTTAAAATAATACCATTTCTTACATCTACTATGTGCTAGATACTTCTCTAGGTATCGTGTATCTATTTGCTCGAATCCTTCTCTGAATCTTATAGGATAATTAGTATTATGTCCATTTTACAGAGGAGGAGTCTATGACCTAGATAAGATAAATGGGTTTCCTGAGGTTGCACACACAGGAAGTGGCATAATTAGGACTCAGATTTATCTCAGAGCTCATGTATAAAACATCATATTACAGTCCCCTCTGGAATGACACTCCAACCACCTCATAATTTAAGAACAGAGACAATTCTATAAAGAACTAAAATACAAAGAAGTTAACAAATTAGACTGTTGGATATTTGGACCCAAGTCAACATGTGGTTCTCCATCTTAACTTGTAAAGGGGTCATGAAGCTGCACATTTTCTTTAGCTAAACAATTCCATCTCTTCCTTTGTTTTTCATTAAACATAATTTTTAGAAAAGGGTTAAAAATATTTAGTTAAATGTTTGTTTATTATTTAATGGCTTCAAAATTTGAAAGAGGTAAGAAGGCATTTAAAGAAAGCAGGGCATTTCTCTCCTTTAGGGGATTTATTATGGGCCTCCTAAGAGGCCTATGCCAAGATGATACATTACAAATGTAGTCATAGTTCCTCTCTTTCTTTGTATTACATTTCTTTGCTTTCTGACTTTGAAGCTTCTCCCAGAAAGAGGTGGAGTTTGTTTCCCCATGCTTTGAATCTATGCTGCAGTTGGAGAAATGTAGCAGCTGTGACCAAATACCAGTTCCCAGTATAGGACTTCTTTTCCTTCTCTCTGAAACTTGCTAAGCTATCATGTAAGCAAGTGCAGATTAGCTTTGTGGAAGATAAGAGACCATATGTAGCAGACAAATTATCCTAGCAAGTGCAAAGGCCACGAGGACCAAAGGTGTTTGATGGGTATGATGAATAGCCAGCCAGGAGACCAGGGTGAACAGAGGAGAGAGTAGTGGTAAGAAATAAGACTGGAGAAGTGGGCAGAAGCCTGGTAAGCTGTGATGAGTACTTCAAATTTTATTCCAAGTGCACACTAACAGGTACAGGTGTGAATAATGAACCAGGGAGCAGGAAATTATGTATGGTCCTTAACAGGTGAAAAGAACAGCCATTGTTTGATATGGAAAACATGTCTGGGATTTGAATCTCAAAGAATAGCAAATTCCATACTGCTTTTTGACAGACTCAGTGCACAAGAAATAGAGCTGGAGAAGACAAAGAGATGAAGCCCTGTAACCTAATTCCTGTTGCTTTCTTGTCAGATTTGGAATCCTCAGTGGACATTTTATTAGTTTTTCTGTTGATTATTTACTTTTGATACCCACACTGAAAGTTCAGTCACCATGCAATAGTGATTATCAGCAAAGAAAAACAAATGGGAGGTCTTATACCACAGGGATGCTTGGGCTGGTGTAAAAGAAAATTCAAAGCAATTAGTATCCATCCCAGATCCAAATATCTGCTGTCCTATTCAACAACATTTTTTCTTTTTTCCAACAAAGTAAATGAGATTTCAGATGTCATTGGACTTCAATAATGTGACAGTACCTGCAATGCTAGAGAATGCATCAGTTAGCTCTGCTGTGTAACAAATCAGCCTAAAATTTAGTGGCTTATGATGCCAGTGGGCCAGGAGGGTGGTAGTTTTTCTGACATAAGATGGCTTAAATAATCTCAGCCAGCATTTAGATTGTCTGTGGCCAATTAGTTCACTGGCTTGGGATCAATCTAGAATAGCCTCAATTAAATGGGCAAGTGGTTGGCCAGCTTCTGGCTGTGCTACTTTAGTTCTCATGTACAGGGACTCTCATCCTTCAGTGGGTTAGCTTTTACTTCTTTACATGGAGGTGGTTGTGTTCATATGGTTCCTTGGGCAGTAAGAGAGAGAAAACCTTGTTGTGAAAGTGCTTTCCTATCCTTTATTTACCCTATGCTTATTGTTATTTTTCTACTCTTAACATTCTTAACAGACTACTATTCATCTAAGTATAAAGATATTATAATTAGTTAGATTCACATTTGTATTTCAGTCACAGACCATTTATAAGAATTGAACTGGTCCCTCCTTGAGAGGAGAGGTGTTGTTCAAAGTTAGGCAGAGAACACAATGCCTATGGGGAGAGCTATAAACATATTATTGAAAGAAAACATGCCTTTTGGTTTAGTGTGTTGTAAAGTAGGCGCCTGACCTTGGGAAAGTCATTTCTAACTTTTCTTTTTTTTTTGGTACCAGGGATCGAACTGGGTCCTTGCGCTTGCAAGGCAGGTGGCGGAACCACTGAGCTAAATCCCCTGGCCTCATTTCTAACTTTTCTGGTGTCACATTTCTTGGTAGTTTTTTTTTTTTTTTTTGGTACTGGGG
>NW_022900940.1:20604525-20720739 GCF_012274545.1 Fukomys damarensis | reverse complement strand
TTTTTTTTTTTTTTTTTTGGTACTGGGGATTGAACTCGGGTCCTTGCGCTTGTGAGACAGGCCACCGAACCGCTGAGCTAAATCCCCGGCTCACATTTTTTAATCTTTACATAAGAATTTTCTTCCAGTGCTCAAGTCTATCATGGTTACTGTGGGCTTCCTGGAAAGTACCGATTCTGCCTGGGAAGGTCATTACCTTTAATAGGCATGTAGGACTTGTTTTTGTTCCATCTGGGATTTGGATAATTTATATTTCTAAAAAGGGTTTTTCAAAAGTTTAAAAACTGAATTGAGTTTACACTTTATAAAGGCAGGACGTGTAAGCACCAGGGCTTTGTAGGCCATGAGAGTCTCCACTTGGAATAGGGAGGACTTGACTGTTGCTTCTGGTCCTCTTGAGCTATGGTGGTAGTGGAATCTCCTTTGGTGCGAACAGAAGGAACTTCTGCTGCAGCCTGAGCCTTTCGGCTGTGCTTTCACCTGGGGTATTATGCCCCTGGCCACAAGGCCCAGGCAGGAATAGAGGCTGTGGAGGGGACCGTAGCTATGCATGTGATCACCTTGTAGAGTTACCTCCGACTTGCCTTTCACATGCTGCTACCCAGGCCAATCACCGAGATCAGCTGCTCATCTAGGTGATGGCTCTCTTGGCCCTGCTCCCCCTTGGTCTTAGAAGTTTGCTATATTCTCCACTTCTCACCAGTTTTTATTTTAAGGACTCTTTGCCTTTCTCTTATTATTGGTCTGTGAATTCCTGGTGGACTCCTGGCTTGTCTAGCTCCTCAGATTTGGCGTGAGGTTCTGGGCCAGTCACCTTCCTATTTCTCCAGAGACTACTGAGTAGGAAGGAAAGTATCATACCATATCATATGTAGGGAGTCCTCTGGAGCTTTCTGTTGCCATATATGCTTAAGGGAATGAAAAATGAAGTGTCTTAGGGTTCAAAAGGTTGCAGAAATGTTTCATGCTCTCAGGCATGTTGAGATCGGGAAAGATATAAAGATAGCATGTTCTAGATAAAGGCCTTTATGTCTGACTTTGAAAAATCCCATCAGCAAAGCCGATTTTTAGTCAGGTCAACAGGCTACTTCTTTGAGTCTCTGAAGAGTTAGAAAGAGTTTCATGTGGAGACAGCCTGCCTTGTGGAAGACACAACATGAAAGATTTCACTCCTGCAAATGCATGTCAAATTCTTCACTGAGTTCTCCAACTCCCTTCTCATTTTCCTTGAGATTTTTCAGCTCTGCACTTTGAGTAGTCCTCACAGACAGTACCTCAAGAAAACTTCATTCATGGATGCTGGGGCTGCACATCTGGGACTCTGTGACACAGGGAGGGTTTGACATTCTGTAATGCCACATCCCCCTGCAGCGGTGGCGTATCTTATTTTCTGACATGTGTAGATGCTTCAGTGCCTTCCTTGTTCATGTGAACTTCTCACAGATGTCAATAAACTCAAGGAAACGAGATGAGGGTTTTGCCAGTGGAAGTGGAGAGTTTGGATGGATTTGAGGGCTGGGGATTTAGATCAGTGGTGCCGCCACCTGCCTCGTAATTGCAAGGTCCTGAATTTGGATGGATTTGAGACATATTTAGCATTTAGAATGGACTGCATTGGAGGTGTGGGTGGGAGACGGTTGTTTCTGGCTTGTTGTTCAGGTTTGTTTTGAGTAATGAGATGATGATGTCATTTTGTGAATTGGGTACTGCCTTAAAGGAAGAAATGGTCCCTATGGCCTTGGACAACTGTCCATAAATAGTAACCATCTTGATGCATTGTTACTGCAACAAAAATCACTTGAGATACCTCAAATGATCCTTGACAGGGGTGTACAGAGAAAACTGGCAGCTCTAAGTTTGGAAACAGCAAATAATTTACTGCCTCCAAGGAGTACCCCATGGACTACCAAGGCTGGTTGCTTCCCCAGCCCTGGACTATTTAAGCCCAAACCATTGAGACATCATCTGTATGAATAAATGAAGAACAAATTAATCTGCTTTTAAATGGATGTCTGCTTTCTGCACAGACATGATTGCTTGTGCTTCCAGCAGTCAATTTGCTTTTGGTATGAGAGTGCTCTATTGCACCAACCTTCTCTACTGGCCAACATCAAGGGGATAAAGAGAAACTCTTTAGGTGCAGGAGTTGAGTAGTGGTGATGTTTGTGTGCTGAACCCAAATCTCTAAACTTGAATCCAGCATGGCCCTAACCAGCCTACCTAGGCATCCAGCAGGGGTTAGAAATCTTGGTTCCAGGTACCTGGAGGCAGCTAAGAGGTTGCCTCTGCTCAGGCAAGATCTGAGAGGAGGCCCAGCATCTTCATCTCCCTGTGGACATGGAAGTGCCCTGAGCTGTACATTTCAGGTATGACTGGTCTGTGTGGAGAGAGAGGGAAAGAGCTTATTAGTGCACAGAGAATAGATTTGAGCCCTGAGTTAGAGAGATAGAGATAGAGATATACATATATCTTCTGCCCATAAGTTACTGAAATGAATCATGAGTTATTTTTAGCTAAGTGTGTATTTTCTAGAGTATATCCTTTAAATCATCTTATTTTAGATTATTTTTGAAAGAAAGGGTTAAAACGTATAATTAATTTTTACCCTCTTAAATTGGAATACACTAACATCGATTCAGCCTTAAGATATCTTTCTTTTTCATCATGGAAAAATTTAAAAAGTTATGAAAGTGAGAGCACCATATAATAAACTGCACAAACTGACAGCCAGCCTCAACAGTTCAGTCAGCCTCGTGTCATCTCTATCTCTCCCTTTCTTCTACGTTCCCTTTGGCTTTTTCTGACACCTGTATCCTTGCTTTTATTAGGAGACTTTGCCTCCACTCATCTCCTGTACTCTAGTCTGGAAAGGCGTGTGGCTAAGAGTTAAATTTCTGTGCTAGACAAGAGCACGTAGAGTTACCTGGATTTTAACACTGGGTTTATCTTGGGTATTCACAGGCTGTTTCTGGAGGCTTAAAGTTGAGGGCTTTTATCTCTTAAAAGTGGAGGTGTTTTATTGTGCTGTGGCAGTGCTTTTTTTCCTTTCGAAAATGAAGTAATTATTCATAGATGCAAATGAATGGAAAAATACTCATTTTTGAGAAAGATTTTGAGACAGAAATGAGGAATTCTGAGCATACCAAATGTGTCATTTATTGTATGATGCAGTTCGTGTTGTTCTATGCTTAGCACCAATTCTGTGCCTTTGCTCAGGGGCAGTTTTGAGGAATTGCACTTAGTTTTGCACCAAATACCTTCAAGCTGTTACATTTTTCTCCTATCCTCTCTACCTGTTTACTACATTTTTAGCTTACTTGCTTCACTGTCTCTGCTCTGTGAAATGTTCTGCATTTATAACACAGAGAAGAGCTGTAAGTTTCAAGGTCAACCAAATAACTATGCCTGTTACCTGTGACTGTGTGTGAAATTGAATTCCTAAATCGCCTTTTCCAGAAAGATGCACAGTAACTTCCTAAGGATCTGAGATGAAGGTACGACAAGCTCTATGTAGCTGGTGTACAGGGGAGCAGTCCAGTAAGTGGGATCATGAAGATCAAGAGAAAGGCTTAGTCATTCAGAAACTCTTGGTGACTTACGGTCTTTTTGTAAGCACTCTTGGCCTGGGATGTCAGTCCCAGGAATTCATGGAGAATAAGCACATGGAACACACATTCTGGGTATTTGGGTTATGCTTTAACTGTCTAAACTTAAATTGAAGAAACTAGGATGGAGAAGCTGTTTTACTCACCTTTCTCTTCTTTATTCCTTCTTCATCTCTGACTTTAGCATTTTACCTTTTTATGTCACTTGCCTTTCAAAAATATTTCTTTCAGGATGAAAACCTGAGGGCGCACTATCAGTCACTCGAGGATGCTCAGAATGGGTCTCCTTGGGTGAACAAAAGCACCTTTATTTTATTCAATTTGTTGCTGTTCACTAAGAAAGGGGTAGCGGTACTTGCCTGTAATCTCAGCACTGTGGGAGGCTGAGGTAGGAGGACCAGTTTCAAGCACAATCTGCACAAAGTAGTAAGACCCAGTCTCAAAATTAAAAATAAAACAGGGCTAGCGGCATAGCTTAGTGTAAAGGTCATGAATTTCATCCCCAGTTCTGCAAAACAACAAGTGCAACCCAATCCCCCTAAAACAAACAGAAAGCCCCACACCAAACAAAATAAAACAAAACCACAATATGAACAGTAACAAACAAGAATGAAAATTAGAAACAAAAGAGAGGAGCAAGTTGAGGAGGAAGCCCGGCCAGAGGTGGAGTTTGCATTACAACAAGCATTGTCCTAAAATGGCACATTTATGAAGCACGTTTAAGAAGCCATCAAGGTTGGGGTGAGGTATAGATTCAGGAGCTTGGGCTGAGGCTCTGCCCTCTGAGCATTTATTTGTGTTTTCCTGGCCTTCTCTGGGCCTACTGTTGTCTTCACCGCTATACCTTCCTTTCCATAATCACTACCCAGGCTTCTCCTGTCCACCCTGGATTCAGTGCTATCACAGACACACTGCAGGCAGCGATTTCTTTCTTTCCTTTTTCATCTCCTTCAAATCTCTTTAGGTTTATGAATTTTCACCAGTGTATCTTTCTAGGATGAGAACAATAATTTGTTTTTAAGATAGGAAACTTGCACAGGAGAAAGAGGCGAGCTGGGGGATTTCTTTGCTCCTTCATTTCCATCTTGACCTAAAATAAAATTGATTTCATCAAGAGCTGGTGATAGAGTGCCACCCCCGCCAGATGTCCTGACTACAGAGGCACCTGTTTTCCTGAGTTGCGATGAACTCAGGGCCCCAAGGGCTTATCCTAATGGAGGCATTAATGGAGGATAAAGAAGGCCGCTAAGGGAGCTGGCCTAATGTGTGAGAGCAGGCCTGCATCAGTGCTTTCCCTAGGAAGACGTGAGCCTTGGACTCTGGCTATTCAGCTAGGAACCTGAGTGAGCAAGCATGTGGTGCTCCCCCAGGCTCCTGAGGGACGCGAAGCTAGAATGGCAGAAAGTAGCTGGATCTTTGTTCCTTCCAGTTCCTCATCTTACTGGATGGGAGACTGGATTTTCTTTTCCTTTTTTTTTTTTTTTTTTTTTTTTTTTTTGGTAGCGGGGATCAAACTCAGGTCCTTGCACTTGCAAGGCAAGCAGTGGAGAGTGGATATTGATAAGGATGATGCAGGGAACATTCTGACTCATCCTGGGAACCATGCTGCCCTGGGAAGGTGATAAAAAAATTGCCATGAGTGAGAATGATGCTTCTGACACCACTTTTTTTTTTTTCTGGAAGCCTGGGCTGGGCCTTGGACAAGCTTGAAGCTGGGCTTAAAGCTGAGGGTCAAGACTGTCACGTTGAACACTTGATTTTTCATCTTTCTTCCTGTCCCTGGGTAGTACGTTCAACCTATGGTCTATTGATTCCTTAATTCATTCCTGAAAGAAGCACCTCACTTTGAAGTTTTCTCTGGCTAGGTTGGCTGTCCTCAAATTTAAGGTTAGATTTGTTTTTACCAGTCTTGAGTTTGTGCAGGCCAAGTTGTGGTTCCATCAGCCACATGTGTATGATTACATCTTCATGTCCCTTAGGAGAATATGGTAAATGAGAATGGGATATTTTTTTTAAAGCAGTCGAGTGTGAAAACATGCTATGCAGGCATGCTATAGTTGTGCATGGAAAACTGAGCAGGGCAAGAGGAAGCCCCTGACCCTCTCACCGATAGCTGTAGTGTGTGCTCAGGACAAGTAGGATGTTGTCCTTCTCCACATCCAGTAGAGGAAGGCCTTTTAGAAGCTGGGTGTGTGGATTGGAGTGTGGACACAAATTTCAGAGACCTTTTCCTATATTCGCTGTGGTAATCCAGATGGATGGACTAGGTACAGGTGAGAGCTCCCTTGATTCTTTGTGATAGGGTGATGCAGAGTTGGGATGGTATGGTGTATGTGTGTGTGCATGTGAAATGTGTGCCTGTGTGCACAAACTTAACTTTGTCTAAGAGGGATTGCTAAAATTAATCACTGAGTTGACTGTGGTACTCATGGGGTCTTGGCTGTTTCAGGACAGTACCCTGTAAATAAAATACAGCCACTTTGTAAGATTCAGGCAGTGTCTTACAAGGGTCAAATTTCCAGAGGCTGTATAATCCCTTACAGCTGTGTCTTCTGCTATTATCTTCAGTTTTGAAAGCCCAGATAGTTGTATCTTAGATATTGCAGATTGAGTATACAGAGAGGTATGTGTGGCAAATTTGACTCGGTTTTTGTGCCTTATATCACGTCAGCATTTTCCACTTTAACTATAAACCTTTTAACATTTTCACACCTGTAATCTTTGCTTCTGTGCAAATGTTTGCATCAGCTCTAACCACAAAAGGTTAAAATAATCTCTTTTCAAGCAAGGAAATACTGCTGTTCTCCCCATGCTAACTTCCCTGGGTACCTCAGGGCACTCTCTCTCCCCTCACCCTTTTTCTGTAAAGGAACTGAGAATGCATTTTATAGCCAAGATTTTTTTTCTTGTCTCTCACAGAAAAAAATTCTGTGTATATATCGAGTTAAAAGGATAAACACTAAAGTTTGATATAAAACAGAACAATGAATCCTGACACGGACAAGTTTTGAGTCTAAACAAGATACTCCCAATAAAAGAAACCCAAAGATTAACTGCATTTACACTGGAAATAAATTCTCAAACTTTAATTGCCTATTAAAGTTTTTTCTGTAGCCTGTCATTTAGATAATTTTTGGTGTATGCCCTGGCCATTGTTGCTGTTCAGCGAGTGAACTAGGTATCAGTAGCAATTGTCAAGACACTTAATCCAAGGAATTTTTGTCTTACATTTGGATTATCCGAGTTAATGCTTTTCTTTGTTACAGTAGATAAAACTGCTTTCCTTGTAGCTCAGATGAATAGTGTCCTATTATTGCCCTAACTTAGGGTTTTATGAGCTTGTATATGCAGAACTTAAAGTCTGTCATCTGATCACACAGCCTAACCCTGGCTGGACATTTCCTAGCTTTTGTTGTTGGTAGCTGGGGGACAAGGTGAGGGTGGAGGGATTGAACACATTCAGCTCCTCTTCTGAGAGAGCAGTTCAATATTGTTTGGTAATTTAGAAGGCTTAATATACACATCCATCCACCCATTCATCCACTTACCCATCCAACCTCCCACCTAACCACCATCCATCATCTATCCACCTGACATCTCAGGAACCCTAAATGAGCTGGGAGTTGTTAGTGAAGGAGGCAAAGGTCCCAGAAAGAAGCTTATTTTGAGCTGGCTATCAGAGGCTTGGGACAGTTGTTAGGTTGGAAGGGAGGAAGCAATTTAAGTTAAATGATGTTTTGAGTAAACTTTATGGAAGTTTAATTTACACACAGTAGAGTATGGACAAATCTCAAGTAACAAATCTCAAGTGTATATCTTGGTGACATTTTGCAAGTATATATACCCTTGTGACCACTAGGCAGATCAGAATATAGAACATTTCTGGGGCCAGGGATTTAGCTCAGTGATTCTGCTGCCTGCCTCTCAAGCACAAGGATCTGAGTTCAATCCCCGGTACCCCACCCCCCCACCGAAATTTCTGTCAGCTAAGAAAATACCCTTCAGTCAGTCTCCTCTCGGGATCACCACTCTTCTGACTCATCAGTTTTGCCTGGACTTGTGCTTCAGGTGGCATCATGTAGTTTGTTTGGGTTGAGTTTCTTTCACTGAACATCTCTTATTTTGAAGTGAATTAAACATAGGAAGATAAGAAGAGTCAACAAATTTTCATTTATTCAATGTGATGACACTCTTTAGAACAGGGAAAGAATCCAAGGCTGATCTGATATCCACAGAGGCAAAAGTGAACTTTCAGGGAGGCATTTATTCCATTTGAATGTGCTCATGGTATAAGGTTCAGTGAAGAAATGAATGAATGTTGGTGCCTTCAGCTTGGTCGTAGGTTTTCTTGCAGGAAGGGAGGCTCCTAATGGACTCCACTTTCAGTGGCAGTGTTAGAGACCCTTGGCAATAAAGCTAAACAATCTTACCTTCTATGTGGAAGAGAGGACTGCAGTATGTGTTAAGGGGAATCTTGAATCTCTGATTGGTCTCAATTGAAGCTTCCAGGCAATAGTTAAGACAGAGGAGGCAAGGTGCTCCCTGCTCCTGATTGTTGGAGTTCCACATCAGCAGATCTCCAGTGCCCAAGGCTCTCATCTCTCCACCTGTGTGTGTAGCAACACAGAAGGCCAGTGTCTTGTGACATAGACAGTTTAATCTTACCTGCCTGCTGTGAGGTACAGTCACCATCCTAGAGGATTGCAAAGTATAAATTGTCTCTTAACACTGATAAACAGTAAGGAGGAGGAAAAAACCCTGACAAAATATTACAACTTAATTGTATTTCTCAGTTGGGCTCAGGCAACCTGCTTTCTTCTCAGGCGAATGCTATTTACCAAGTCTGTCAGCCACACAATAATTATTTTTTTAACCCTTGGTGGGATAGCACCTTAGCATGGGATGGGACAGCCCTGGCAGGGAAGCTTAATGAGGTTGTTGTGGGTGCTTGAGTTGGGGAGGGTTGCTCCAGGAGGTGTAGGAATTGCTGTGACCTCTGGCTTCCAGCTGCTGGGGTGGCAGGAGGACAGGCTGCCCCTGAGAATAAAAGCTGTTGGGGATGGGAGTTGGGTGGAGGAGGCAAATCTTTCTGCTGGCCTGGTTTTCTAGTACACAGGTGTTTGCAATTCTAAATAAATGTTCATTGTCAGGACTCAGCAGCCTATCAGCTGAGACTTACTTATAATGAGAGTTGAGCAGGGAAATAAGATTGGCTCTCTCTGGGCACTTGTCATTGTGTTGGATGAACCTAAATTCAGTTCTGATTTTGAAAAACCTGGGATGGCTTGGGAGAACTGAGTTTTGGAGTGTGAGAGACAAGGTGGGTGGGCACCTGTCAGAAATATTGTGTGTTCTGAGGATCCACCTCCCTGGAATCTGGAAGCTCACTACTGTGAGTGTTATGGCCTTTTCACTTTGAGAGGTGTCATTGTGCCTTCTGGATAGTTATGAAAAACACCGTATTTTGAATATTCATGAGAAGGAGAGTCCAAAGGCAAAAGCCTTTTCCCTTCTCAGAGCTGTATACTTTGGTGACTCACAGCTTTATCTGGTAGCCTTGGCAAGCCATTGCTCTTGTCTCACCTTGTTCTTCAGGTGTTTCATTTGCCTGTTTGCTCCCTTGTTTATTCACTTGTGTCACACACTTAGAACAAAACCCTAAGTCCCTGTTGTACTTGGTTGAATAATATCTTTCCATAATTCTTACTCTTCCCTGAACGTCTCAGAATGTGAATTTATTTGGAAAGAGGATCATTACATATATAATTAGTAAAGTTCAGATGTGGTTGTAGTGAAGTAGGGTGGGTCCTCAATCTAAAATCAGTAGTGTTGTTTTAAGAAGAGGAGAGAAGAGAGAAAGAGGAAGGGACAGAGAAAATATAAATTCTTTTACAGTAGAGGCAGAGATTACAGCAATGCAAATGCATGGCAAAGAGCTAGACCATTCATATACAAGGCAGAGAGCACCGCGGATTGCTGGCTACTACCAGAAACTAGGTGTTTGTCCACATGCTTAGGCCACAGGTCCTTGCACTTTGCTGTCCCCTCTGCCTGGTCCTAGAAAATTCTTTCCCATATGGTCTCATGACTCTTCAATAGCTTACTCAGATCTCATCTCAAATGTCACTTCTTTAGACTTTTTCTGAATATCTTATGTAAAATAAAATCTCCTGTGTCCCTCTCCACCTCTTTTTCCATGTCAGTTTTTCTCCTAGAACTTCTACCAGCACACAATATAGTGTGTAGATCTGTATTTGTTTTCTTTTTTCTGCTTCCTCAACCAGCCTGTAAGCTCCGTGTTTGTCTTGTTTACTGGTATATCCGCTACTTACAAAAGTAGCTGACAAATAGTAAGTGCCAAACAGATTTCTTGTCAACACCACTCTGTGCTTGGTAACCAAAACCAGAGACCGTGTTTTGCACTCAGGAGCTCCTATTCTAGACATATCTGTAAAGAACTAGGGCTGAGGGAAGGAGGGTTCACCTGATTTAGAAGGCGCAGTAAGGATTTTGTGAGCAAGTGATGCTTCAGTTCTGATTGTGGAGATGGAGTTGACCAGGCTTTGTGGTGGAACGGAGCATGAGCATGTCTTGAGAAAGTGAAGAAGGCTCGGTGGTTGGAAGGTTGAGAGCCAGGGGAAGAGCAACTGGAAAGCAGGGGGAATCTAAGGCCCCTTTGGCCAGGAATGGACTGGTCTTTATCTTAAGGAAAGTGGGAAAATACTGAAGGAGTTAAGAGTGGAAGAGAGGGAAGTGGGGCATGACATGATCTGATTTGTGTTTTGCAAAGCTCACTCTGGCTACTATGTGGTGAATGCCTTTGGATAACCAATTTGGAGGTTGTTGGCAGTTGTCTGGATGGGTGCCTAAGATGGTGAGAAGTGGCCAGATTTAGGAGATATTTAGGATAAATAATGGACATGATTTGCAAATGATTGGAGTTAGGGTGTGAGAGAGAGAGGATAGTATTGTATCAAGGGGGGAATCTCACATTTCTGACATGCACAGTGTCATCCTATGTTCCTTGGAATGTACTATCCTCGGAGAAGAGGAACACTGGAAGGTGTCTGTGTGTGTGTGTGTGTGTGTGTGTGTGTGTGTGTGTGTGTGTGTGTAGGGGATAGGAAGAGATCTTGAGTCCCTGACAATTGCTTTTAGGTGCTAGATACTTTCCACCAGCTTCAGTGGAAATTCGATGTGAAGCCTCTGAAATTGGCTTTATTTGTGCCTTCTGGTAGATTGTTGTATTGGTGTTTCCCAGTGAACTATGGATCTTGGTATTCTTGCCCCCTCTCACCCTGAGTCTGGGCCTGGCCATGTGACTTGTTTTGGCAAACAGGACATTGATAAACACAAAGCTAGCAGAAGCGAGGAAAGTGTGTGTGTACTGATGCTTTTCCTCTTGGAACCCTGGCTCAGAAGTTGTTGCTCTGCTGAAAAGAAGCTCAGGTACATACCTGAATGGCAACAAGCCACATGGGGAGATGCCTTGGAGGATAAGTCATCTTGGAGGGTCCATTCTTGACTGAGCTTGTACCTTAATGCTACCACATACATGACCACAGCTACACTGCATAGAGCAGAACCCAGCCAACTCATAGAATCATGAGAAGTAGAACACTGATGTTGTTGTAACTCGCAAAACTTTGGGTGATTTGTGATCATGCAATAAATAATAGAAGACGACCTCTTTGGACTGGTTAGAAATGGAGGAACTTGGCTATTGTGGAATTCCTCTGGGTAGGAAGGAATTCCAGAAGGGTATCTTGTAGGTTTGCCTGGAATTTTCCTTTTTTTTCTTTCTTCCTTTATTTTGCCTTCACTTATGGCTTTAGAAAGGGCAGTTTGCCTCAGGTGTGTAGGTGACACCAGAGGGCAATTACCAGTGGCATTTTTGTTCCTGTGTCCCTTCTTTCTAACTTCCCACTTCATCATCCCTTCCAATGTCTGGTCTATCTCTGTGCCTGGTTTTCCTTCCTTCCTTCCTGCTGCTTCCACTTCTATAGCTGTGGGGAGCCCTCAAGGCTACAGAAAGTTCTGATACCTGGTTCAGGATGTGCCTCATTACCTCCCCTTCTTCCTTTTGTCCCCTGTCCTAGCACTTGAGCAAAATTAGGTCTCCTTTGTCTTTTTTTTTAATGAACAGGTTTAGCCACTGTTAGCTGGCTATTATATTGCACTGAAAATGCTATTTGTGAGTCATTGTCATCCAAGACCTGGGACTAACACTGACACCTCCTTAATTATGTGCCATTAATGATGTACACACTGCAGTTAGGGGAACATTGCTGATCCATTTCTGGCTTTAATTCTGTGCTGTGTTGTATGAAACACTAATGAGTCCAGAATTCTCAAAGGTCATATCTGAATACATTTCCTTTTCTTCTTTTTAGGGCAATGGCAATAAGATTCAAAACAATTAAAATGAAATTTACTTTATCATTTGGCTAACAACGTCCTCAACTGTACTAATTATACTGAGATATGTATTCATTTGCTGGTCATTTGGACAGATCTGAGCGTGCTTGATTTCTTGTAAGGCCCTCATGTATGAATTCTACACAGGTTTTTTTTTTTTTTTAAATTCTTTTCTTTTTTTTTATAAGTTGCTCACTCCATTGATTATGAGAAATAACTGGAAAAAAAAATCCACCCAAACCCTTACAATATAGAAAGTGCAAATTTAGCAGAACCAGCATTGAATTTTCCAGGGAGTCATTTATCATCCTTAGAAAGTTTTGGTTCTTTGAAAAAAAAAAAAAAAGAGAGAGAGAGAAAGAAATGGTAATTGCTCTACTCAGCTAATTGACAGAATTGTGTCAGAAAAAGGAGGCATTTCAACACTGCCTCCGATGATGACATTTGAAGGTTGTTCCCATTCTCTCTTCACTGCTAAATTAGGTAATCATTATTTCCCTGTGAATCTTATTAATCTAATGCTTGCTTCTCCTCCAAGCCCCTCAGATTTGAGATTCAGGCAGAAATGTAAAAATGAAATGCCAAAGGTCAGAAAATAGTTTGGTCAGTTGAAGTTGGATTCTCTAGTTTTGTAGTTCATTTCATAAGTAGGAGAGGACAAGAGGGAGTAAATTTAAATTGCAGTTGGGGGAATTCAAGTCATCTGTTAAAAAGGGCCTTCTCATTATATGAAGGGAACTCAGAAGGTTTGAAATCTCTGCTAGTGGATTTTAGGAACAGGTTAGTCCACGGGTGTGCTGAGGTAGAAGCCAGGAAGCCAGAAAATGCCCAGAACAGTGATTCTAAAGCTTGTTCTCTTTTCACATGTTTGCTGTGGGGGCAAGAGTCTCCACTGGGTTTTCAGGGTTAATGCCAACCCCCAAATCTTTGCTGTTAAAAAGTGTACTCATCCAGTGCAGGATTTATGATATGAATTCTGATGACACAGTAATGAGACAATGGCTGGTTTAAGAAAATTGATGCTTGGTTTGCATTATACACTGTAACCAGAATGCCAATTTATGATGGAAACAGACAGCATAGATTGTCTGTATTGGCAAAACCAGCATTTCCTCAGCAGGACAGATCAACGGCTACCCTCAGTAACACTTGGAAAGTAGCTGGATGCCTTATAACGTAAAGGCTAAATGTGAAGGCTGTTCCAGTCAATGGTGGCTGTTTTAGTCTGTGGGTGCAGCTATTACAGAATACTACAGGTATTCTATAAGTATTGGCTCATAGTTCTGAGAGGCCAGCATGTGGTGAGGGAGGAAGGGAGAATGAGAAGGGGGGAGGGTCCTGAATTTGTTCTTTAATAAGAACATTATTGTGATAATAACAGTCCTGTGACAGTGGCATGATTTCATTCATAAAGGCAGAGCCCTTACAGTCTAGTCACCTCTCAGTACTGTTACAGTGGCAATTAAATTTCAGCATGGACTTGGCAGGGACAAACATTTAAACCATAGCAGTGACATATCAATCACGAATCCTGCCTTTCTGTAGGCTATGAGTGGCCTTGGACCATGACTGCCTTCGCAGTCAGCCTTGATATCTCTGCCCTGGGAGTGTCCCCATGCTGTCCTGTACTCCTGTTCTCTCTCAGTCCCTACTTTATGAGTCATTGCTCTTTGGGGAAGCCGGTAGGCAATGACAGGAAGAAGCTGCATGTACCTGATAAGTGTACACTGGGACATTTTCTGCTTCTTATTCCACCTCCCCAAATTCTACATAACAAATGGAAATCGAGTAGATTGAGAATGGATCTCTGTAGAATCAAATCAAAACAAATCTGAAAAACCTTGTTTAAAGTAGATTACATGGCTTGATCTTTCAGATGGTCTCAACTTTTGGGACTAGCTCTAGAAACTAAATATTTCTTTTAATAATTATCATGACAAATTTAGTTAATATTATATAATATTATAACTAAAAGCTTTTATAGAAGAGAAGCTAGCCTTTTTTTTTCTTTGGAGCCAGAGAGATAAAAATTTCATATTTTCATTTGACAAGTCAGTCAAAATCAAATCTTGTATCAGTGAAGAGATTTCAGAGCCTCTGATTTCTGCTTCTAGGCAAAGTGATCTGTTACTGCGTCCTTGTTCACAAACAAGGTAAAATAATTCATGTTTATATGAAAAAATGTAGTAAGTTGTACGGATGTTTTCTTCACTTTGTTTTATGATGGAATTAAGTCATTTCTCTATTCTTCATGAGATCTTTTCCTTTGCAACTTCAATCACCACAGTGAAAGTGAAGTTCAACAAATGACAAAAAAATCATCATTTGAAAAGAGCCATCATTTAATAATGTTCCTTAGTCAACTTAGTGTTCCAAGCAGGCAGATTTAACTATATGTTTTCTTTCTCATTCTTTTCTCTCCCTTCCTGAATTGCCTTTGTACTCTTTGGTGTAGGTTTCAAATTTGGTAAAAAACAATTACCTCCTAAACTTGTCATGAAATAAAAAGCCAGAAGGATGAGTTTGAGAAGTCAGGTGGTAGCTTCAGTTGTATTTTCCTTGGTCAAGACTTACTCAGTCCTTCATCTCTGCAGCTGTCGCAGCCTCTTCTTGGATGTTTGGGAATTAGTGTAGTGGCAAAGGGTGGAAGAAAATGTCTTGATTTCTATTTTCAGTCTCTCAGGTTTCTTTTAGTATAACTTTCACATTCATGGACCAGGCCCACGAGGGACCTTGTGTACATTAATCACAGGGTTCATCTCCTGGTGGGCACATCTGTACACGTGGCTGCCATAAAAGGAATGGATCAGATTTCATCTCTGTGCCTAGTTTTGGTAGCATATGACTCATTTTCATAGCCCTAGAACTAAAATGTGGTAGTTAAAACAGTAAAGTGATATTTATAGGGTAATTTTGATCAAGCCTGTCATAATTTTCTTTCCTGGGTAAGTCTGTATGTCCTTTGTTATAGCTCTAATTACACTGACAGCTTTTCAGAGGCAATGGTAGGGTAGAGGTTATTTAAATATGAAACTGAAGGTTAGACATCAGTTAAAAGTGAATGATTTTTATTTCCTAACATATATTTTAGTGTAACATAAACTTACTGGCTTATTTTTCTCCCTGAATACTATCATTATTTTTATTTTATTTCCCCTTTTATTTTATCATTGAAGAAGAAAGAAAACTGTACTGGTCTCCCTTTCGCCTACTGAAGCACCAACAGCTATACAACAGCATTCCTCAGTTAAAATATGAAACAATGAAAATGGGGGTGTAGCTTCATGGTAGAGTGTTTGTCTGGCATAGTTGAGGCCCTGGGTTCAATCCCCAGCACCACCCAAAAAACAATAAAACTAAGACAAATACCAACAAAATCCAGAAAAAACAAATCAGTACAACCACCACAACAGTAACAACAAATGAAACGATGGTGCACTGTTCTTCCAGCCCCTGGATGGGCCGCTTCATGAAACCCTGCAGCTGCAGGGTTAGGAATTTAGCAGAGCTCCTCCACATCACTCCAGGGCTCTTGATTAACTTGACACACTAAAAATAACACTGTGGAACTGCTGAAAGAGTGCAAGAGACCGGTAGGACCCAGGGAAGGCTAAATATTGCTCACATTGATCAGAAACTTGGGCCCTGCTCCCATGACGCTTGCTGTTTGACACTGCAGCTCATTAAGAATGTTTGTGCATCTGCGAGCAGGAGAGACAAGGGAGTACGTCAGGCCTGGGGGCTTGGAGAAGCGAGGATGCTGTTTCCAGTTGCAAAGGTCTTTTCCTACAAACCTAGGGCTCCCTTTTCTTCTGAATTAATGTAGCTCTGTGTGAGCCCAGACGGACCTGTTTCCCCTCTGGCAAGGGTTCTCAGCTGAGAATAAAGCCAACTCTTAGCTTCACTTTAACCCCAGCTGTAGTCATACAGTTTTGTTCTTGCATGGAATGTAATAGCCTCCTCAAGTCGTAGATATTATGCTGTACTGACCTAGAGCTGAGTAATCAGTAGGAAGAATTCAGGATCTGAAATTTTAAGTTTTGCATTTGAGTCCTAGGTCCACCTCGTTAGCTGTGCTGGATGGGCTCGTTATTGAGCTTCCTCCAGCCTCAGTTTCCTCATTTATATAATAAAGAATATTACTTGAAATTAATACCTACTTATAGAGTAGTTGTGAATTCTGATGGGACACAACTGAAAGTATTAAGAAATGTAAAGAGCCATAGTTAGTATTCTCCAAATATTTGTAGTATATTATTAGTTTGAGCCAGATGAAAATGACAATACTCAATTAATTTTGTCCTGTAAAAATGGAAATTTCATATGACTTAACCTAACATACTAATATAAGGTTTTGGAAAGCCTTTCTCTTCTCACTTCTCTGAATTATCCCTATGAGACAGAAAGACTTTAAGAAACCATATTTTAGTGCCTGGGGAAATCTAGGTTTCAAAGATTACTTGTACCAAGTTCTATAAAAATCCATGAGTGAACCCAGTCTCCCATTACTCAGTCTGTGGTTTCTTGTCCTTGGCCTGCACTCCAAGAGTTTGCGCTGCTGCAGAGAAGCTAGGGAAAGATTGTGATGGAAAGTCATTTCCCTCAAGAGTTGAGCAGAGTGCTATAAGAGAGGTCACAGCCTCCATAACAAATAGCATTAAGGAGCCTTTCTCATGTTAAGCGCGCTGTCTTGAGCTGGTGCTGACTCTTCTGAAACCACAGATCCTTCGGGGACCATGTAAACCTGGGCCAGGCTGCGGCATCCAGGTTTTTTTGTGTTGCTTTCTCAGAATCACCAACATGGGCAGCTCCAGGGTGGACCTGAAGATCCGAGGCTCTGACTCTTCAGTGAGGGAGTTTTGCTGGTCTCTCTTAGAATGTGTTCCACTCTTGGCTTGACTTTGGATCAGGCTGGCTTTCCCAACATCAGCTGTCTTGACATTTTAGGCTAGGTAATTCTTTGCTGTGCTGTGCATTATGAGATGTTCAGCACCTCAGGCCTCTACCTCCTAACCCCAAATGTCTCTAGATGTCAAATATCTGCCTCACGAATACAAATCACTTGTGATTGAAAACCACTTGGCCCAGGAGACCTCAGTCAGAGTTGAGGGTGAAGGACTGGGCTTGGCTGGGCTGGACTGATGGTGACATATAGCTGGACACTTCCCAACTTGTCTGATGTGCCTCAGTACACCTGAGGAAATTGCTTTTCTTTCATCTGTCTGTGAAAAGTCGTGATGATAAGAGCTGAATTGTATTTGTGGATATTATTTGCAAGTTGTATATGAATAGGAGAGGTATGGAGTTGCCTAGGCCTTTAGATAGGAGGAAAAGCAATCTAACTGAAGACAAGGTTCTCTCAGTTTTCTGGTAAAAACATCTGTCTTGTTGTTGTTGTTGTTGTTGTTTTAGTTAATTATGGATTTTCATGAGCTCACTCAGCTAATCAAATTTAATGACACTAGACGCAAATCACATTATTGTTATTTTTCAAGGCTGTGTTGGAACTGTGCTGTATTAACCCGCCAGCAGCCTGGAGACAACTGCAGTCACTCAAACACTGGAGGAGCAATGCTTTTATTAGCAGCGCAAACAGCCCTTTCATAACATGTCACCACTGAGATTATGAAGACGAAATAAAAGCAACAGAAAAAGGAAATTTTCCATAAAGAAAACTTTAGGAACTTTATTACAAAGCAGAAACTTTATTGCAAGATGGGCAGTGAGACATGTGTCCTAGATTTGCTACCATTTCCAATATAACTTTTGGTTCTGAGAGACATTGAAAAACATACATATAAAGCTGATACTGCTTCTTCATTTCCATGTCACTGATAGTTGATGCCATGATTTCCCGAAAGGCTGGTCATGAGCTACTTTTGATCTTGATGCTGTATTCTGCTCCTATTCCTTTTCCTCATCCTCAGGAATTCTTTTTAAAAAAATTAATCAATTTTATTGGTACGTTTAAGGTATACAATGTAGTGACATTCATCATTGGAAATTTGCACCTTTACATAATCCATCTTCATTCTAATTTTTTCCCCATTGCCCTGCCCACCCTTCAACCCCTTCACCCCTCCCTATCTACAAAGACTTTGTTTCCATTTTTTCTCTTGTTAATACCATTCCCATCTTTCTTTTCCCCTACCCCCATTTCCCCTTCCACTTTGTACCTTTTCTTCCTATTTCAAATTATCTATTATACCTTTTAGTCCTTATTTAACCTTTCAATTTCTCACACTAGAGAAACTATTTGGTATTTACACATATGTGTCCTGTTTATTTCACTTAAGAGTATCTCCTCCATGTGCTTCCATTTAGCAATAAATGTCTCTAGTTTCTCATTCTTTAGGGCTGAGTAGTACTCCATTTTATAGAAAAGCCACATTTTCTTTATCCAGTCTCCATTTGATGGACATTTGGGCTGCTTTAGTTTTAGCTATGACAAATTGTGCTGCTGTGAACTTGGGTGCACATGTATCATTGTTGTATGATTCTTCTAATTCTTTGGGGAAGATACCCAGCAGGGGTATAGCAGGGACAAATGGGACCTCCAAGCCTAGTTCTTTGAGGTATCTCCATACTGATTTCCACAGTGGTTGCACCAGTCTGCACTCCCCTCAGCAGTGGAGCACGGTTCCTCTTTCCCCACAGCCCCAGCAGCATTTGTCATTGGTTGATTTCGTGATAGCAGCCATTCTTTCTGTGGTGAGGTGGAATCTCAGTGTTGTTTTCATTTACATCTCTTGAATGACTGGTGATGTTGAACATTTTTTCATGTATTTATTTAGTATTCCTAGTTCTTTCTGAGAAATGTTCATTTCAGATGTTTATTTTTGGATTGGTTCTTTAAATTTTGGAGGCCTCATTTTTTTTAAAGTTCATTATATATTCTAGATAATAGGCCTTTGTCTGAGGAAGAGCTGGTGAAAGTTTTTCCCACATTGTGGGCTGTCTGTTCACCCTATTGGTTGTTTCTCTTGCTGTGCAGAAGTTTTTTAATAAGAGATCCCACTTGTTGATGCTTTATACTAGTTCATGGGCAACTAAAGTTTTGTTCATAAAATCTTTTCTTATACCAGTGTCTTCCAAGAGTTCTACCTAACCTCTTTTCCAGTCAGTTTAGTGTTTCTGTTTTATTATTTAAATCTTTAATCCATTTAGATTTTGGTTTAGTGCATGGTGAGAGACAGAGGTCTAGCTTTAATCTTTGGCAAGTCGAAACCCAGTTTTCCCAGCACCATTTATTAGAGAGGCTCTTTCCTCCAGTGAGGGTGTTTGGCTCCTTTGTTGAAGATGAGGTGGCTGAGTGTGTCTGGACTTGTTTCTGCATCTTCTATTCTGTTCCACTGGACTTCAGGTCTGTTTCTTTGCCAGTAACATGCTGTTTTTATCACAGTGGCTTTGTAGTATAGTTTCAAGTTGGAGATTGTGATACCCCCTACCTTGACTTTATTACCTAGAATTGCTTTTGCTATTCTCAGTCTCTTCTTCCAAATGAATTTTTGGATTGTTTTCTCAAGGTCTGTGAAGTATGCTACTGGGATTTCAATTGGGATTGCATTAAATCTATATAGCAGTTTTGGAAGTATGGCGATTTTCACTATATTGATTCTTCCTATCCAGGAGCAAGGGATGTCTTTCCATTTTCTGATATCCTCTTCAATCTCTATTTCCAGAGTGTTGTAATTTTCAAAGTGGAGGTCTTTGATTTCTTTCATTAGGTGGATTCTTAGGTATTTTAATATTTTTGATGCTATTGTGAAGGAGATTGTCCTACTTCTCTCTCAGCAAGTATGTTTTTTTGTGTACAGGAAAGCTATTGATTTTTACATTTTTACCTCGTATCCAGCTGCTTTGCTGAATTTTGTTATTAAGTCTAGAAGACTTTTGGTGGAGTTCTTGGGGGTTTTCTAAATAGAGTATTGTGTCATCTGCAAATAATGACAATTTGACTTCTTCATTTCCTATCTGTATTCCTTTTTTTTCTCTTGTTTAATTGCTATTACTAATGTTTCCGAAACTATATTGAGCAGGAGTGGTGATAGTGGACATCCTTGTCTTGTTCCTATTTTAGCATGAAGGATTTCAGTTTTTGACCATTTAGTATGATATTGTCTGTTGATTTTTCATAGATGGCTTTTATCAGATTGAGGTAGAGACTGTCTATTCCAATTTTTTGGAGGGATTTTATCATAAATGGATGTTGAAATTTTTGATTGCTTTTTCTGCATGTGTTGAGACGATCATGTGGATTTTGTCCTTGGCTCTAGTGTATTACACTTATTGATTTCTGTATGTTGAACCATCTCTGAATCCCTGGGATGAATCCCATTGGTTAGGGTATATGATCTTCTTAATGACCTCCTGCATTCTTTTTGTGAGTATTTTATTAAAGATTTTTGCATTTTTGTTCATTAGTGAGGTTGGCGTATAGTTTGCTTTTTTTTTAGATGGGTCTTTCTGTGCTTTGGGGATCAAGGTGATGCTTACTTCCAGGAATGAATTTGGGAGTATTACTTCCCTTTCAATTTAACTGAAGAGTTTAAATAGGAGTGACAGTTGTTTCTCTCTAAATGTCTTGTAGAATTTAGCAGTGAAGCCATCAGGACCCGTACTTTTCTTAGTTGGTAAGTTTTTGACTACGTTTTCAATTTCACTGATTGATATTGGGTTGTTTAGAATTTTTAGGCCATCTTCTTTCAACTTTGGTAATTCATCCAAATCTAGGAATCTGTCCATTTCTTCTATATTTTCCATCTTATTGGCATGTAGTTCCTCGAAGTAGGTATTGATCCTCTGGATTTCTGCTGTGTCCATTGTAATTTCATGCTTTTCCTTTGTAATTACATGGATTTGGGCCTTTTCCTCCCTTTTTTTGATAAGGTTGGCTAAGGGTTTGTCAATTTTGTTTATCCTTATGAAGAACCAACTCTTGACTTCATTGATTTTTTTGGTATTGTTCGCTTAGTCTCCACTGCATTAACTTCTACCCTGATCTTTATAGTTCCCTCCCTTGTATGAGCTTTGGGTTTGACCTGCTCTTCTTTTTCTAGAAGCTTGAGGTTCAGCATTAAGTTGTGTAATTGAGCTAGTCTGTTTTCCTAAAATGAGTATTCACTGCTATGAATTTCCCTTGTAAGACTGCTTTCATTGTGTCTCATAGATTCCAATATGTTGCATTGTCATTGTCATTTAATTGTAGGAAGTGTCTGATTTCTTCTTTAATTTCTTCTGTGACCCATTGGTTATTCAGAAGTGTGTTGTTCAATTTCCATGTGTTAATGAAATTCTTGTAGTTTCTTTTGCTATTGATCTCCTATTTCGTTGCACTATGATTTGATAATATACAGGGGATAAGTTCACTTCCTTTGCACTTACTTAGACATGTTCTGTGTGCAAGTATGTGGCTTATTTTGGAGAACAATCCATGTACAGCTGAAAAGAATGTGTATTCTGATTTTGTGGGGTGGAATACTCTGTAAACATCTGTTAAGTTCATTTGTTCAAGAGTTTAAAAAAAAGAGTTTGATTGAGTTCTATTTCATTGTTTATTTTATGTCTGGTTGATCTATCTATTTGTAACAGTGGAGTATTGAGGTCTCCCAGTACTATTGTATTCGTGCTTATATGATTTTTCATGTTTGTTAGTATTTGTTTTATATAGTTGGGTGCACTTGTGTTTGGTGCATATATATTTATGATTGTCATCTCTTCCTCTTGGCTTGTTCCCTTTACAGCGATGTAGTGTCCTTTGTCTCTCTCAATCAGTTTTGGTTTGAAAGTCATTTGATCTGCAAAGAGGATAGATACTCCTGCTTTTTTGGGGTTCCTGTCTCATGGAGTATTTTTTTCCACCCATTAACTTTCAGTCTATGAGTTTCTTTTATTTTTTTTCTCATTGAGTTTATTGGTACATTTTAGGTATACAGTACAGTTACATTCATTATTGGGATCTTGTACCTTTACATGTCAGGTCTTAGTTCTCATTTTTTCCCCTTATCCCTGCTCTTCCTTCATATGAGTTTCTTTTAGAATTAGTATGTTTCTTGTATGCAGCATATTGTTGGATCTTGCTTCTCGACCCATTCTGCCAGTCTATTTTTTTTGATTGAGACCATTAACATTGATGGTTATACTGATATGTATTGACTTATCCTTGTCATGACTTTATCTTTTTGTTGGATTCTCCCCCTTTGCATTTAATTTCTTGTTGTGCCTGATGGATTCATTATGCTGGGCTTCCTAGGGCTGTGATCCTCATTGTCTTTTCCTAGGATATTATTTAAAATTAGTTGGAATGCTGGTTTAGTATTCATGAAGTTCCTAAGGTTCTCTTTGTCATGAAAGTATCTTATTTCTCCATCAGTTTTGAAAGATAATTTTTCAGGGAACATCAGCCTGAGATGGAGGTTATTTTTCTGTAGGGATTGAATGAAATACATCACTCCACATTATTCTTGCCTTGTGGGTTTGTGTTGAGAAGTCTGCTGTGTTTCTTATGGGCTTTCCTTTGTACATGATTTCTTTCTTTTCTCAAACTGCTTGTAGAATTTTGTTCTTTTGTTGGGTTTCTGGAATCTTAACTATTATGTGCCTATGTGTAGATTTTTTTTGATCACGGCTAGTTGGAGTCCTATAAGCCTCACTTATCTGTACGTCAGGTTCTTTCCCCCTATTTGGGAAGGTTTCTGCCATTACTTTGGTGAACAGTTTTTTTTTCATGTTGTCTGCGCTTTCTCCTGTTTCTTCACTGACTCCAAGCAGTCTTACATTATTCTTCTTTGAATCGTCTGGCAGCTGCTGGATTGATCTCTTGTGGTCCCATACTATTTTTAAGAGATTTTTATTTTCCTGTTCACTAATTGCAATCCTATCTTCTGTATCTGAAATTCTGTCCTTGCATTGGCTTGTTCTGCTGTGTAGACTTTCCGTGGAGTTTCTAATCTCCTGGAAATCTGTTTGTATCTGTTTTATGGATTCCATTTGTTTCCAATGTTGGGAGTCTATCATGTTTCTCAGCTCCTTTATTTTTTCATCTGTGTCTGCTTTAGATTTGATAATCATGTCTTGTACTATGGGCACAATCTCTGCTGTTATGTGAGAAATTATTTCTGACTTCATTTTTTTAAGATCCTCTTTTGTTGTCAGTTCAGGGAGTCCAGGTGCTTGAATATCAGATTGTTCCATCTTGTTTCCCTTTGGGGTTGCCTTAGGTGATCTGGAAGTCTGGTTTTGGGATTTATTTATTTGTCTTCTCATTTCATCAGATGCAGTGGTCTTCAATTTTCACCAAGCCACTGAGACACCTTTTTTCTGCTGCTCCCAGTACACCAATTCCTGGGTTCAAAGCACTGATGCTATGGGGTGGGTCTCTGACTAAAGCTTTTGCACCTGTGCCAGCTTTTTCCTGGATGGGCCTTGGCTGGGCAGGTTTGCCTCAGCCCATGCTGGTGTGCACCACACCACTGTTCCCTGGGGGCTGTGTGTCCTCAGAAATTCTTGGTGGGGACTTGACACAGCTGCCAGGCTTGCTACTATTTCCTGTCCATACCCTTGCCTCAGATGAATAAAATATATATATTCTGTAAAAAGTCAAATTTTTGCCTTGTGTCTTTACATTACCTGGAAAAAGAAAATGGCATGACATTTTTTCATTTGGCAGTTCATTTGGTTTGGGTCACATACCAACAGGATGTGTTGCAGTGGGGAGAGGCATTTAAAAAGATAATGAAAAGACTTTTTATGATTCTGCTGCTAAAATATCCTGTTAGATCTTTACATTGCTTTCAACATGTCAGTTGGGGTATTAACATTTCATAATTTAATCACTCTCTTCTGAGAAGTGTCTAGAATTCATTTCTGAGCCCCTGCTCTGATCTGAATGCCCCCCACCCCCTACCCAGAACTCATGTTGAAATCTAATCTCCAGTGAAGTGTTAAGAGGTGGAAGCAGGTGGGAACTTTATGAGATGCTTCACCAAACCAAATCAGCATTTGGAACAAAATTATGTTTCAGAAGTGAGGGCTCTACCCTCATGAATGGACTAATGCATTCATGAATTACTGCACTAATAGAGTATCTTGAACGTGTATCTGTTATAGAAGGTAGCATGTCTCTGTCTCTTGTATGCATCCCTCTTCCCATGTGGTTCCCTGCACTAGTAAGAAGGCCCTCATCAGATGCAGCCCTTTAACCTTGGACCTCCCAACCCTCTACAACTGTGAGCTGAATAAACCTTTATTTTTTACAAGTTAAGGAGTCTCTGATATTTTGTTACAGTAACAGGAAACAGAGTAAGTTCCTAAAGTTGTTTTGTAGACTCTTGTGCCTAATGAGACATTATCCTTTTTCTCAACAAATGAGAGACTTGTTAGTATATGATATCACATAGTTTTGCATGCGATTCCTGAATATCATTATGAAAAGTTCAGGTTATTTGTGTACATATAAGAGTAATGGGCTGGATAACTTGATATTTGGAGACAGATTGGTCTGGATTTGAATCCTGGGCCCTATACTACTAAATGTGTGATACTGGTTAAGCTTTTTAAAGCTCTAGTTTCCTTATCTATAAAATCAATAAAATGATGATGATGATGATGATAGTTAGATCATAATGTTTTTGTGAGGATAAAAGGTTGCACATAAAATGTGAAGTAGGATGCCTAGACATAGTGAGTATTCACTTGATAATAGAAGATAGTGATACAATTATTTCTAGGCTGGAATTAGTCCTATGACATTTGCCTAATTTAGCAAATTAAGCTTTCCTCCTCATTTAGTTTTTCATTATAACTATCATGATCTTTTTTCAAATCATAGTTCTCAGGCCCCCATGAATAGCTTTTAAGAAAGTTTATGGCCAGAAGACCTTACACAGTAGCTCAATTGTATATCTCCTAGGAAAGCTGAAGACTATAAACAACAAGCAATAAAGACAGCAAATTTATATTCCTGAAGTGAGGAAAAAAAAATAAGTCCTAGGGGAAGTCATCTGAACTTTACTGCAAATTATAGGAGAGTCAATAGAAAATGTTGGACTAATCCTAGTGCTCAAAAAGAAACCATTCTCATGAAGAGCAATTAGGCTTTGTAAGAAAAATGAATTGCTGGTTGTCTTTGTTTAAAAATAGATTTGTTTTAAAAAATCAAGAAAAAATATTTAAAACATTTTATTGATGCATAATAATTATACATATTTACGGGTATAGTGTGATGTTTCAATCTCTATATGATATATAATGATCATGTCAGAATAATTGGTGTATCTATCCCCTCAAAAATTTCTTTCTGTTGGAAATATTCAAAATCTCTTTTACTAGCTATTTTGAAATACGTATTTAATTATTACCTACTGTAGTTTCCCTACTGTGCTATTGAACTTTAAATGTTATTTATTCTATTCAGTGACACCTCTGTACTTATCAACCATCTTCTCTCTGTCCCTCTCATCCCATCACTTTTCCCAGCCTCTGGTAACCACTACTACTCTTTTGCTTCTCTGAGATCAACTCCTTACACTTCTGCATATAATTAAGAATATGCAGTAATTATCTTTCTGCGCCTGACATTTCTTTTAATATGTCCTTCAGGCTCGTTCATATTTCCACAAAGGACAGGATTTGATTTTTTCATCACTTAATAGTCTACTAGGTACGTTTTCCACATTTTCTTTATCCATTTATTGATCATTGAAGAGACCTAGGTTGATTCCATATCTTGGTTATTATATGTAGTGATGTAAAACACAGAAGTACAGATGTCTTTTCAGTATGCTGATTTCCTTCCTTTGGATATATCTTGTGAGATTGCTAGATTAGTTCTATTTCTAGTTTTTTTGAGGAAACGCCATACTATTTTCCATAATGGTAATACTTATTTAAATTCCATAAACAGTTTATGAGCGTTTCCTTTTCTTTATATGCTTGCGAGAATTTGTTATTTTTTTGTCATTTTTGATAATAGCTATTGTAGCAAGGGTGAGATGATATCTCATTGAAGTTTTGATTTGCATTTCTGTGATGGGCGATATTGAGCAATTTTTCACATACTCATCCATTTGTATATCTTCTTTTGAGAAATTCCTTGTATATTTTAGATATTAACCCCTTGTCAAATTATTAGCTTACCAACACTTTTTTTTCCCACTGTAGGATGACTCTTGGCTTTGTGGGTTGTTTCCCAACTCGGTGGATTATTTTCTTTGCTGCGCAGAAGCTTCAAAAGTTTTTCTTGGTATGGAATCAGGTCTCTGAAACAAATTGAAACAAACTAAAACAAGACTCTAAAATAAGACTCAAATAGGATTCATTCATGCAGAGCGATGTTGCAATGATGACTCAAGGACCAAAACAAATTGATTAGGGAACTAAAAGAATTGAGAAGACAAAGGAAAGATCCTTTAGGCAAATCCTTGGATCACCTTTTAATTTTATCCTTCACTCTCTTAGTTTGTAGCCATTTTCTGCAACCAGTGAGGTCACTATAAAATTTCTGGTTTTAAGTGAGCCTTCAAGTCTTATTGACATGTTGTTTGGGGTACAGATAGATAGGAGAGGTGGTAGCTAAGTAGAGGTTTCATGGAAGTTGTTACAAGGATCTTTGTTTTGTTGAGGTGAAGTTTTGGAATGAGGCAGAGGTCTATGTAGTTGAGGGGGCAGTAGATGGAATGAGATTAAGGAGAGTATGTAGTAAATACTTAATATGTTCTAAGGGTTTTACATAGATGAGTTCATCTAATCTCACTACAATATAAAGGAACGATGGTGCTGTCCATATTTTATTTTATAGGGAAATGGATGCTTGGCAAGGTCTAGTAATTTTCTGCAGGTTCCTTAACTGACAAGTGGTAGAGGTAGTATTGGGATCAAATAATTCCAAAGACCATGATAAATGGAGTCCTAGTAAATTCTTTTCCTCTTCTTCAAGGGAAAATTATTGAAAAGGAGGAATTAAGCCAGGTGTGGTGGTACATGCCTGTAATCCCAGCACTCTGGGAGCCTGAGTAGGAAGATTCCAAGTTTGAACCCAGCTCATAAAACTTCATGATTTAGTGAGACCCTGTCTCAAAATAAAAAATTAAAAAGGTCTGGCATGTAGCTCAGTGTGAAGGCCCTGGGTTCATTCTCTAGCATTGCAATAAATAAGAAGAAATAATTAAAACTCAGGAAAGAAAGTGTTTAAATGTCCCAACTATTGTTAAATGTGAAGAAAGATAAAAAAGAATTTGAACAGTATATCAAAAACTCTTTACCCTCAGAATGACAGACAGAAAATAATAAAACAAAACAACAATAAGAAAACATGTAATAAAACATTGTCCTCAAAGTTCTTTTTTTTTCTCTCATTGAGTTCATTGGTACATTTTAGGTATACAGTACAGTTGCATTCATCATTACGATGTTGTCAGAATTCTGTACCTATAATTCAGAAGGTCCATTGAGTCCATTTTTGACTAGTTTTTATTTTTCTGGGTCTAGCTCATCAATACCTGCAGTCATAGTGGAAGCATTTATGAAATGATGATACCGGGAGATGGAATCAGGGTAGATGTATTGACAATTTTGAAAAATGGGAAAGATACTGTAAGGTGAAAATTAGTATCTGCTGAAGAGATTTTAATTTCCTTATAAAATAATGGAGCAAACACCCAGAGAAAAGAAATCTATAGTCATACAGAGGATAATAGAATCATGAGCAAGGAATAATTCAGGTCTGTAAACAAAGGATCATGCCAAAAAACCCGATAGCTTCTCAGTGATGGAATTATAAAATTAGGGGACAAAGGAAAAAATAAATTTAGTATATCTAAATTTTTGGTAATACAAGAGGGAGGTGTGAAAATCAAGTGTGACTGAATATAATATTTTAGTTAACTGTTTGACATTAGGTTGCACTGGAGTTTTCTTTAAAAAGTTTCTTTAGTTAAACTACATTTTGATGAATTTCAATTGTTTTTTCTTTTCTAGCTTGTGCTTTAGGGTCCATAGCCAAGAAACTGTTGCCTATTCCAAGATCACAAAGATATTTTCTTATAAAAGATGTACAATTTCAGCTTGTACATTTAGATCTTTCTTTCGAGTTATTTCTATATATGGTGTGAGGTGGGGGTCTAAATCTGTTCTTTGGCATTTGGATATTGACTTTTCCTAATGTTTTTTATTCTCTCTCTCTCTCTTTTGTGACAAGGTCTTACCGTATAGTTCAGGCTGGCTGAACTACACCGTGAAAACTCAGTATGACCTGCATACCTTGAACTCACTATGTAGCCCAGGTAGACCTCAAACTCCCTGTGATCCTCTTGCCTCAGCCTCCTGACTCCTGAGATTACAGGTGTGAGCCACCATGGCCGGGACCACATAATTTATTGAAAGGTCCTGGTTCCTGTGGTAGTGAGGGTGAAGTTTGAATTTGAATAGCTTGGGATCCACCCTGGGGAGTGGGGTGGGGCACAGCTGGGTGTGTGTGTGGGGGTCATAAAGGTGTGGCCTCGGGGTCTGTCTGGTCCCTCTCCTATCCTCTCTAGTAGTCTTCTGCTCTGCTTCCCAGCTGCTGTGAACTAAGCAACTTTGTTCTGATACATCCTTTTGCCAGGCACAGAACTTGCAAAAGGATCATGAGTTCAAAGTTAGCCTGAACTATATAGTGAGACCTTATCTAAAAATAAACAACAACAACAACAACAACAATTTTGTGTTTCAGAGCACACTATCTAGAAAAGATAACCCACTGAATGGAAGAAAGGCTTTGCAAATCTTGTATCCAGTATATATAAAGAACTAATACAACTCCACAACAAAAAGGTGAACCATCCAATTTAAAGTGGACAAAGGATTTTTGAATAGATATTTCTCCCAAAAGATATTCAAATGACCAATAAACACACAACCATCAAGAAAAATGCAAATTAAAAACTACAAGATCCCATTTTATACCTACTAAGATGAGCATAACAAAAGATAAAATATGTAAAATAGCACAGCCATTATGGAAAACAATTTGTCAGTTCCTCAAGAAGTTAAATTTAAACTGGGTATAGTAGCACACACCTGTAATCCCAGCACTTGGGAGGCTGAGGCAGGAGGTTTGCCACAAGTTCAAGGCCAGCTTGGGCTATGTAATAAGTTCAAGCCCAGTTTAGAATATGTAGTGGGACCCTGTCTAAAAAAAAAATTAAGCCAGGTGTTACCATGATGATCCAGAAATTTCATTCTTTTTTCTTCCCCCAGTACTGGGGGTCGAACTCAGGACCTTGTGCTTGCCAGGCAGGCGCAGTGCCATTGAGCTACATTCACAGCCCCCAGAAATTTCATTCTTAGATGTATACCTAAGAGAACTGAAGATATGTTTGCACAAAACTAAGGATATGAATATTCATAGCAGGGTTATTCACACTACTCAAAACCTGGGAAAAACCCAAATGCCCATGAACTGATGAATACAAATGGGTCCATTCATATATTGGAATATTATTCAGACGTAAAAAGGAATAAAGTACTTATAAATTCTAAGACCTGAAAGAACTTTGAAAGCATCATATTAAGTGAAAGAAACCAGATTTCAGAAGGCTACATTTTATATGATTCCATTTATACAAATTTTTCGAATTGAGGCAGAAGGCAGATGAATAGCTGTCAGAGGTGGGGAGGTGGGGAGTAGGGCAGTGGCTGCTGCAGGCTATGGGAGTTACTTTTGGGGATTATGCAAATGTTCTGGAATTAGGTGTTGGTGATGGTGTAGAGCATGTGCTTAACATTTATGAGGCCCTTGATTTCATCTCTAGCACCAGAATAGATATATAAATGGTGAAAAAAAGGGCTATGTTTTGCTAGAATTGCTATGAGCATCTTTGAAGGTGGCCATTCCAACATATTTTGGACATAGTAAAAGATTATGATATGAGAAAAAAACAAGACAAACAGCAAAAATGAAACAAAAACCCCCAAATCAACTAACTGACCAATCATCTAAACAAACATAAAACATCCCAAAGAAACAACAGCACAAACCAAACAGTCACTTTGGTATTACTACACACTACAGAGAAAATACAAGGTTTCTTTGCTTGATTTATCCTTAAATGGATTGTTTCCTGATTAAGGGAAGTTGTATCTCATGAGGTTTTGGTTTACATTTCCATATGTCTAATGATGTCCATTTTCATGAGCTTATTTGCCATTTGCCTCTCTTCTTCAGAGGAATGTCTGTTCAAATCTTTGATACTTTTAAAAATTGAGGTTTTCAGCAAAAATATATTATCCCCCCCAAATATGACAGGGCAAGGGGCTTGTTCTGGCTTGTAAGAGTTAATCATATGCATTTCTTTCCAGCTCCTTGCTTGGTGACATTACTTAGGTGGCTTGCGGTGAGCTCAGATGGAAGCGTTTGTACCACAAAAGTCAGCAAACAGACACTGAAAATCAGAGTTCTGATCTCAACCTGGCTTACTAGCACATCACTAGATGCGAGTTGCTCTGAAGATTAAATGGCACTGAGGGCTCCATAATTGGTGTGTCAAGGAAGGGAACTTGTAGTTCTTCATTTCTGAAGTCTGATTCCGTAGCCTAGTGCTTCCAAGACCTCCCAGGCAGTTGTCCAGATTGCTCTACAGAAGTTGTTCTTATTTCTCAGGAAAAATTTCTCACTCACTGTAGGATTCCATTTGTCTCTTCTCCAATAATGTTCGGTCACCGGTAGGCAGCAAATTGAGGCCTGACATGAAGGATAAGCCTTTCCCTTATCCCCATTTTTCCATCACATGTATATAAATTCAAATAGACATAAAGATTATGTGGGAATCCATTAGAGCTATTTAAAATAGGAAGAATGGTGTTTATAGGGAGATTTTTAGACAACAAGAATTGTCTTTTGGTAGGAGGAATTGGGTGAGCAAATATGCTAACAGCAGCAGCACTTACAGTTACTGTAATATTTAATAAGCTAAAATGTCTTTCCTGGTTATTAACATCTTTGTATATATAGTTTGGACTGTATGCATTTTTCTCTGGAGGATTGTTAGTGGGGGGCAGTCTGGTTAGGTAACTATTTCTATGCCTTTTTTCACACCCGCCCCCCCTTTACACTCCCCCATACAGTGTGGGTGGTGGCAGAGACGATGTAGTAGGTCCCAGAAGCAGCATTACCTTAGTAATTTTCTGGAAACACTCAGCTCACAGACATGGAACTGCAGTTTACAGGAAGCTATCCATCTTTCTCAAAACAGTTCAGCAAAGGAATCCATTTTCTTTAATATAAATCCTCTTTGTCTTGTGAGATATAAATCATCCCTTCGAAAGAAGCCCTTTGAGGTATCAATTCAAGGCATTCTCTCAAAACATCATCCCTCAGTACAGCCCTCCGATGGAAGCTAATCCTTTGTGGCTGCTGAGAGGTGCAATTCATCCCACTTTTCACTGAATTTCCCTTCTAAAGGTCTTTGTTGTCATTTTAGCAATTAGGATAGCCTGTCAGGGTCAGAATGACCTCAGCCAGATGTGTCTATCTGGATATGAAGAAGAGCAGAGAATCTGCCTGACATAGTGATTTCAAATTAGTGACTCCGAATAATGGACATATTTATTAAGGATTGCTTTCTAAGAGAGTGAAGTTGTTAACGCACACTCTTGTCAGCCCATAGTGGGGTCATATCATTCTTGGATATATCTGGAGGTGAATGATAATATTAAGGCCATCTCTGCGAGTAGCCTAGTTTTGTGCATGTAGCAACTGATGATGATGTCCTTTGTAGGTTCCCTAGGTTCCACTTACTGGTTTGTTTTTCCATCTCCAGGAGCTGTGTGTTGTGGATAATGGTCCACATTAACCCTTTTCTCCCGAATCTTGCTTGCAGGTGATGGGCGCGACCTCACCTGGAGATATCTGGGAGTTACATTTCCCTCCCTTGTGCCAGAGCGGCTATAGTAAGGACTGACTGGCTGGGGCTAGATGGGGAGAGGGTTTACCTGCCTTAGAGTGATATAGATCCAAAGTGTAATTTATGGCCCAGAGCTGCCTGTGGGATAGAGTTGAGGCTTGACCTGAAAGTTACATATGGCATAGTTTCGGCCTCACCTTTGTGCTGTTGTCTTATCCCCTTACAGTTTTCTCCTGAGAGATCTCCCTCAATGGATCACTTGAACACAAATTCCTGTCTCAGTGTACGCTTTTAGTCCCAACTTAACCAAGTCCAATTAAAGCTGACGTAATGAGTTATTTGTCCTCAGAGTGAAGGAGCTGTGTGGTGGTCATGAGTTCAGTATAAAATAGGTCCTTGAGGGAATTACAAACTTTTTTTTTTCAAATTGAGTTTATTGGTACTTTTAAAGTATATAGTACAGTTACATTCATCATTGGGATTTTGTACCTTCACATGACAGAACTTGGTTCTCATTTTTTCTCCGTACCCAGTCCTCCCTTCACCCCCTCCACCCTTCCCTACTTACAAAGACTTTGTTTCTATTATTTTCCTTTTCTCCTATTTTTTTCCCTTCTTTCCTTTTGGCTAGCCTCCCATTTCACCTATACCTTTAGCCCTTTTATTCCTATTTCATATTATCAGTTATACAATTTGGATCTTATGTACACTTTTAATTTTTCACACCAGAGAAACTATTCGCTATTTATGCATGTGTGTCTTATTTATTTCACTTAAGAGTATGGCCTCAATATGCATCCATTTTCCTATGAATGACTCTAGATTCTCATTCTTTAAGGCTGAGTAGTACTCCATTTTATTTATTATTTATTTATTTATTTATTTTTTCCTCATTGAGTTTATAGATACATTTTAGGTATACAGTACAGTTACATTCATTATTGGGATCTTGTACCTTTACATGACGGGTCTTGCTTCTCATTTTTCCCCTTGTCCCTGCCCTCCCTTCACCCCTCCTCCCCTCCCCCTTTACAAACACTTCATTTCCATTTTTTCATTTTCTCATATTTTTTCCTTTTCCCTTATTACCTTTCCCCTACCCTTCCCACTTTCCCTACACCTTTTGCCCCTTTCTTCCTATTTCACATTGCCCATTATATCATTAGGATCTTACATACTATTATAGTTTATTCACACCAGACAAACTATTCAATATTTACACATGTGTGTCTTATTTATTTCAATTAAGAGTATGGCCTCAATATGCATCTATCTTCCTATGAATGACTCTAGATTCTCATTCTTTATGGCTGAGTAGTCTCCATTTTATAGAACAACCACATCTTTATCTGGTCTCCAACTAACTGATGGGCAGTTGGGCTATTTCTAAGTTTTAGCTATTACAAACTGTGCCTCAATAAACATGGGTGTGCATATATTGCTGTGGTATGATTCTTTTAATTCTTTTGGAAAGATACCCAGCAGAGGGACAGCTGAGTCAAATGGAACCTCCATTCCTAGCTCTTTGAGGTATCTCCATATTGATTTCCATAGTGGCTGCACCAGTCTGCACTCCCACCAACAATGGAGAAGGGTTCCTTTCTCTCCACAACCCCACCAACGTTTGTTATTGGGTGATTTCTTGATAGCAGCCATTCTTTGTGCGGTGAGGTGGAATCTCAGTGTTGTTTTCATCTGCATCTCTCAAATGACCAGTGATATTGAACATTTTTCCATATATTTATTTGCTGCTTTTACTTGTTTATCTGAGAAATGTCTGTTCATTTCAGATGCCCATTTTTGAATTGGGTCTTTATATGGGGGGATCTGATCTTTTGAATTCTTTATATATTCTAGATAGTAGTCCTTTGTCTGATGAGTAGCTGGTAAAATTTTTTTCCCACATTGTAGGTTTTCTCTTAGCTCTGTTGGTGGTTTCTTTTGAAGTGCAGATGCTTTTTGATAAGATGAGATTCCAGTTGTTGATTCTTTGTGCTAGTTCCTGTGCTACTGAGGATTTGTTCAAAAAGTCTTTTCCTATGCCAATGTCTTCAAGAGTTCTGACTAACTTATCTTCCAGCAAGTTGTGTTTCTCTTTTAATGTTTATATCTTTATTCCACTTGGATTTTAATTGAGTGCATGGTGAGAGATAGAGGTCTAGTTTTAATCTTTGGCAGGTTGAAATCCAATTTTTCCAACACTATTTAAGAGGCTGTGTTTCCTCCACTGGGGATGGTTGGTTCCTTTGTCAAAGATGAGTTAGCCGAGTACATCTGGAGTTGTTTCTGTGTCTTCTAATATATTCCACTGATCCTCAGGTCTGTTTCTTTGCCAGTACCATGCTGTTTTTATCACAGTGGCTTTGTAGTACAGTTTCAAGTTGGGGGTTGTGATACCCTGCTACAACGTTCTCTGTTGCCTAGGATTGCTTTTGCTATTCTAGGTATCTTCTGGTTCCAAATGAAGTTTTGGATTATTTTCTCTAGTTATGTAAAATATGTTGTTGGAATTTCAATCAGGATTGTATCGAGTGTATATAGCAGTTTTGCGTAGTATGGTCATTTTCACTATGTTGATTCTTCCTACCTAGGAGCAGGGGATATCTTTCCATTTTCTTATATCCTCTTCAATCTCTTTTTTCGGAGTGCTGTAATTTTCAGTGTAGAGTTCTTCTGCTTCCTTCATTAGATGGATTCCTAGATCCTTCATTTTTTGGGGATGATATTGTGAAAGGAATTGTTTCCCTAATTTCTCTCTCAGTGAGTCTATTTTTATGAACAAGAAGGCTATTGATTTTTGAGTGTTGACTTTGTATCCAGTTACTCTGCTGAAAGTGTCAATTAAGTCTAGAAGTCTTTTGGTGGAGTTTTTTGGGTCTTCAATGTAGAGTCCTATGGTCAGCAAATAATGACAGTTTAACTTCTTCCTTTCCTATCTTTATTGCTTTAATTTCTTTCTCTTGTCTAATTGCTGTGGCTAATGTTTCCAGAACTATATCAAAGAGGAGTGGTGATAGTGGGCATCTTTGTCTTGTTCCTGATTTTAACTTGAAAGTTTTCAGTTTTTGGCCATTTAATATGATGTTGGCTGTTGGTTTTTCATAGATAGCCTTTATTAAGTTGAGATATAGACCATCTATGCTATGAATTTTTCATGTAGAACTGCTTTTATTGTGTTCCATAGATTCCTATATATTATAGTAGCATTATGATTTATGTGTAAAAGCTGACTAATTTTGTCTTTCATATCCTCTGTGAGCCATTGATTTTTCAGGAGAGTGTGTTCAACTTCCATGTATTTGTGAAGTTCTTACAATTTCTTATGCTGTTGATCTCCAGCTTAATTGCCCTATGGTCTGATAATATACATGGGATAACTTAGATTCCTTTGCATTTATTTAAACATGTTCTGTGGGCTAGCATGTGTTCTATTTAGGAGAATGTCCCATGTACAGCCAAAAAGAATGTGTATTCTGATTTTGTGGGATGGAGCACTCTGTAGAAGTCTAAGTCCATTTGTTCAAAAATTTGGCTCAGTTCTAGTATTTCATTATTGATTCTTTGTCTAGATGATCAGTCTATTTGTGATAGTGGGTTATTTAGGTCCCCTGATACAATTGTATTAGTGCTTATTTGGTTTTTCATGTCCCTTAATATTTAGTTTATATAGTTGGGGGCATTAATATTTGGTTCATACACATTTGTGATTGTCATCTTTTCCTCTTGGATTGTTCCCTTTCCAAGGGTGTTGTGGCCTTTTTTTGTCTCTCTTTATATCAGTTTTGGTTTGAAATTTACTTTGTCTGTGAATAAGATAGCTACCCCCAAAATAAATAAGTCACACATGTGTAAATACCTAATAGTTTCTCTGGTGTGAATAAAGTATAATAGTACATAAGATCCTAATGAGATAATTGACAATGTGAAACAGGAAGAAAAGGGCTAAAGGTGTAGGGAAAGTGGGAATGGTAGGGGAAAGGTAACAAATAGGAGAAAATGAAAAAATGGAAATAAAATGTTTGTAAATGGGGAGAGAGGAAGGGGTGAAGGGAGGGCATGGACAAGTGGAAAAAATGAGAACCAGGACCTGTCATGTAAAGGTAGAAGATCCCAATAATGAATGTAACTGTACTGTATACCTAAAATGTACCAATAAACTCAATGAGGAAAAAAAGAAAAGATAGCTACCCCTGCCTTTTTCTGGGCTCTTTTTGCATGGAGAACTGTTTTCCATCCTTTCACTTTCAGTCTGTGAGTTTCTTTTCAAACTAGGTGTGTTTCTTGTGTACAACATAGTGTTGGATTTTGCTACTTAATCCATTCTTCCAGTCTATTTATTTTGATTGGTTAGTTGAGGCCCTTGACATTGATGGCTAAAGCTGATATGTATTGACTTATCATTGTCATGTTGTTGTCCTGTTATTGGCTTTTAAAATTTTCCCCCCACTCTAGTTTCTTGCATTCCTGATTGATTTGCTCTGTTGGACCTCATAGTGTTGTGACCTGCATTGCCTTTTTATAGGGTATTTTTTGGAATTGTGTATAGAGCTGGTTTGGCATTCATGAAGTTTCTCAGGTGTTCTTTGTTATGAAAGTATTATTGACCATTTGTGGCAGCTATTAATCTATCACCTTTAATTGTGTGAATTAAACAAAAGCAGAGGACCAGCCCAAAATATGTTTATAGTGAACAAACTCTTCAATATATCAACTTTACCAATTCAGGATGGGGACTTAGAAGGAATTAGGAAGCACGAAATAGATAGGTAAAAGAATAGGAGAAGGTTTCAAGTGAAGCCAGAGGACACAGAATGATCACTCAAACTCTAGGAAACTGTTGAAGATAAGAGGGAAAGACAGAGAGCAAGAATAAAGACAAGAATAGAACAACTTAACAGTAATAGGAAAGGATAAATTGTACTCTTTTTCCTTTGAAACTAATGAAAATAGAGTGAAGGGAAAAGAGAAAAGAAAAGAAAAAGAAAGAATTAGGGCAGGAGCAGGGGCAAAAAGGGAAATGAAGTATAGCATGAAGGCACAAAAGACTTGGAAAAAGCAGAAAGAAAAAAGGAAGAATTTTCAGAATGGGAAAAAATAAAATTTTAAAAATAATTAAAAATACGAGGAAGAGAAAAAAATTTGAAGGGCCTATTTCAGTGTATATCTCTGCTGTCGCAATAGACCATGTGCACAGTAATGTGCAGAACTAAGTCAATTAGTCTCAGCTAGCCAATGACAGACCCCTGAGATTCAGGCTGATTTCTGGTTGCAAGGCCCAAGTTGAGCTCCCTGACCTCCTGCAAGGTTGAACTCTTCAAGGTTCTACTGCAGGTTCCAGCTGCCCTTCCCCTGAACATAGTCCAAGTTCTGACTGAAGGTGGTGATCCCTCCAACTTACCCACTGCAGACATCTGATGTGCCTTTATTGCAGTTGTTCATTTACGTTCTATCTTCTGGAGCTCAGTAAAATGGCCTTCATGACTGCCTGTGCCTCTGCTGGTGGATCCAGGAACTGGAACAATCAGGAGGCCCGAGAGCATGGGGGGTGGTGGGGAGATGCTGTAGAGGTGCTCGTATGGCTGGGTGGTCCTCACCAGTCTGCTCTGATGAAGGCCTGGAGCACTGGAGGTGGGGGAGCAGCGAGCTCCCCATGTGGCTGGGTGGTCCTCACCAGCCTCCATCTCTTTTTTTCTTAATGACCTGTGTGCATTATATTTGACTGAAACTTTGGTCTAACACCTATGGTGGTGTGCACTAGAGGTGAACTGGATACTTATAAGGGGTTATACTTCTTGGGCATTCCACAGTGTCTTGGTTCATTGGATGGCTTTCTCAGGTGTAAGAAGGCATCATCTTAAGGAGTTTGTTGTTTCATTGGGGAATATGAAGACACACAAATTGAGGCAGTGTACGGAAATTGTCTAATGAAAGTGTCACAACACGTGTAGCAGGTAGGAGTTTAGAGACTTGAGAAATCATTTTTGGGTTGTGTGGAGAACGCAGAAGTTTTAATTATTGGAGCTGAATTGGCCCCAAGAGAATAAGTGGAGGACTTCAGAAAAGGAGACCACAGAAAGGCTTAGAGTTGGAAAAGACTTTGGGCTGTTTTGTCAGCAGCATTTACTACCCCATGTGGGAACAGTAAGGTATACTTCAATATCTCCTTTATTTCACACGACCCACAAAGGAAGCACATGACAAAACTGAACTTTTCCACTCCCCCTGAAGCTGACTTAGCCATATGACTTATTTGGGCTCATGAACTGTGAGGGGACATGGTCACTTCAGGCACACATTTTCAGGGTCATATATGACTCTCCATCTCCCTTTGATGTGGCTGTTATTATGAAAACACGTGGAAGTGGAGACTGTGTTTGAAGCAGGCCTTTCTTTCCAGAAAATACATTACAAACACATGCATACGTTATATACTTGAATAAATCTCTCACCATGTCTGAGTTTTAGTTTTCACATCTTCAAAATGATGGATTATAACTCTCAGATTACTTCTAGCTTATTGTATCTTTTGATGAAGAGCCCACAATCAAATTGAATGAGACACATATCTCATTTTGGAAACAGAAAGAGATAGTGAGCAAAAGTATTTTCTTACTTAAAACAGATAGTTCCCTGAAACATCAATGGATGAAAAAAAATCAATCAGGAATGGAGGGGGGAAGCTGAATGTCCTCTGCTTTTGTTGCAGTTTGAAATTCAGAACATGACTACACAGAAATTTGTTTTTTCAAAAACCAAGAACCTGAATGTTCCCTAGGAACTGCAAAAAGTACTTATTGATGAATACATTTGCAGCTCAGATGAATATTCCAGGAAAGCCAAGGGTCTTGTTTATCCCAGTGGGTGTACTTATGTGTTAAAGATCATACAGAGTTCCATTTTTAAATTTTATTTTACTTACAGTGTAGAGAAACATCTGCTGTTCAGACTTACTTCTTTAGGGCTGCTGTGAACATACTTCTCCCAGCCTGTTTCACTTCCTGTCATCCAAAATTCAGCCATAAATCCCCTTCTCTATTTTGGGTATGATTAGAAGCCACTTTGTGTGTAGAAGTGCTGCTTGTATGTTGAGCTTTTCTTGTTGCTTATCTGGCTCTTTTTCAACCCAGCAGGAAATTACCTGCTGCTCAAATAATTCCCTTTCCTTCCTTCCTCCAATATCATTTTGGTATAATTTTCTTTTACCAGATAATCTGATGGAGTCCTTCTGCTTGCTGACTGAGGAAGGATCTCACATCCTCAAAGAAACTACATTCTCTTCTTGAGTTAGAGAGATGCTAAGCCTTCTGAAATTGTCTGCTATTTAATTGTGGAGGGCAGCCTTCTGTTATTTAATCTGTATTCAAGTCTTATAGATTTTACAATCTGTTAACAGAGAGTTAAAATAGGGCTCTTCTTTATTTAGTAAAAGCTGCAAAAATAGTTCCAAAATCATAGATGCTATCCCTTAAACTTTCTAAAATGAGGTTCTAGACCACCTATGCAGAGTTGTGAAAGAAGAACCAGTTTTGTGATCCTTAATTAGCCCCAGCTTGAAAATAAAACATGATTGAGTGTAAAAAGATTTGAGAGAAAACATCTTTGAAGAAAGGTGATCTGGCACTTGCTTATTACATCCTAAAGAAGATGGTAATGTTGGTGAGAGATAATTTAAAGAGACCCATTGGAGCCTTGCTAAGTGTTCCTTGTAGTCAGGACTAGTGGCTGACTCCTGTCTGGAAAACTTGATCCAACAAGGGTGGGTAGAGCAACCTGCCTAGCACCAGAGTGAAAAAGATGGTGGTGTTTGGAAATAGCAACCTTTCCACCAGTGATGATGCCAATCTAGGTGCATGATTTGGGGGAAATTAATTATGGGCCTTGATGTGGCCTGGAAATACTTTGAATTTCATTCAAGAGGATGAATGGGCTCATGGATGGCTATGGAACTGTGGACAGAGCATGGACAGACTGCCAGATGCCTAAGCTCCGAAAGAGGGATGTATAAGCAACCAGGGACTCAACAGACATTGACTGGACTAATTTAAGCCAGGTACAACCAAGTGTCCTGGGTTGTAATTTCCTTGAAACCGATAATAGAATCTCAAGTGAGAAACAGTTGTTTGTTAGACATGAGCCAGCCATTTGGCACCCTTTCTTCCCCACTGCAGAAGAGAAGCACACCATTAAGTGGCTATAAAGGGAGACAGGAAGAAAAAGTTGCTTTCTGTTTACATGTAGAGTCTGGTTGCATCGGCATATTGGTATACTTATAGTTATATTTCAGATTGGAAGTACATTTATCATCATGCATTGTTTACTAGAATTTATTGTCTTTTAGGGTATCCAGTTTTTTTTTAGAATGTTATTACTTAATGAATTCTAAATGTCCCTTATGTACTCATAGCTGTAGTATGTATTGGAAAACAAATATGAAAAGACAAAGTTTTTTACACCAAGGAGGGGGTGGTACACAATAAACAGAAAATTTTAATGTAATGTGCAGTCTCCCTAATGTATAATGGAACTATATGGAAGTATAATGCAGATGTGAGTGAAGCCACCTTACCTTTAGACACATTCACGGCCATAAATTTATCTCTACCTATTGCTTTCATTGCCAACAGTTAATATGGATATGCAATATTTTCATTATTGACTTCTGAATCACTTATAATTCCATTATGAATTCTTTTATGAGCAGTGTTATTTGTTAGTGTGTTTTCAAATTTTCTGATGTTTGATTTTCTGTCTTTGGTTTATGTTTTCTTGTTTTATTACAGTGTCATCAGAAATTATTTTTTTATATGAGTTTATTGGTACAATCTAGGTCTACAATGCAGTTACATTCATTAGTGGGCAGAAATTTTTTGTAAGATAATGATTCTTTGGCATTTATTTAGGATTGCTTTATAGTTATATTTGCATAATGATATATTTATATATATATATATATAGTCATGTATATAACTGTAGTTAATTTTTATAAATGTTTTATATGTGTTTCAAATAGATAACAAGCTTTGAATTATTAAGAAAAATATGTTTTCAATTGTGTGTTTAAACCTTATTTATCTTTGCTCATTTTTATTCTCCTTAAATTATAATTTACCAAGAGATGCATGTGATAATGTTGTACCTCAATGAATTTATCCAATTATTCCTGCAATTATTTTTATTTTATATATTTTGAGAGTGTGTTGTTAATGGTTACAACAAGATTAGATTTTCTTTGTGAATTGTTCCATTTGACATACAGCATGTAGCATATACCTAATGATTAAGGGGACTATATAATTTATCATCCAAACAGAGGCATTTTGGCATTGAGAACGAACACTAAAGACAGTTAATAGATTTTAATTGATCTATAGCAGGTATAGACCAAGACTATCTTGTGCAAAGTGGTACATAGGTCGCTATATTTATAATATGTAGGCACCCCAGTTTTCTTCCAACCTTAGCTTTTGTAAGTGGGATGGAACAAGGCAAACACCTAGTTTCTTACTTTACTAACAGTACAACCTTTTTGTAGTGGAAGAACCCTTTCAGGCAGCTGGAAGCCAATGAAGAGAGGGAGGAAAAGCCAGGACCAGAACGTGAGGGGCCACAGAGACCATGTGAAGGATTCTACAACCAAGTTTTCTACTTGAGTCATTAATAATAAATACCCTCCAACCTTGTAGGACAGTTATCAATGAGGATGAAATGGATGGAGAAATTCATTGTTGTACCTTTAGCACTCAGCGTGGTGCCTGGCACATAATAGGTGCTCAGAAAATACTTATGGAATGAGTGAATGAATGATGGGTTTGAAGAAGCCAGAGATGACTACCATAATTCTGGATTTGGATATTGAGTAAACAGTAGAGTCTTTGGGGGTGCAATATGATGAATTTAGATATTGTAGTTTCTCTGACTTATGTTTATTGCCACCTTATGTACACACTGTATAGCTTTCTTGAATGTTTCAGGGCATTTCACATGAATTAAGAGATGATATCAATATGAGTTAGATCTGTCAATCTTCTCTGACATATCTGTCTAATAACTTGTAGTTGAAATTCCAGGTCTTCTGTTTTCCTGGAGGTGTCTGTGATGTGTGGCACACATTCAGCAGTAGAGTCCAGGTTTAGTAGGCCTCATTATGCACCAATTCATAAAATGACAATAATTAGATTGAGTGAGGAGAGGAAATGCTTTGTTCTCTGGTTGTTCCAAATTTCATTTCCGGAGGTGTCCAGGGAGTACTTCCATGGTGGAGACAGGAGCATTACCATTTTAACGAGCCCAATCTCCCTGTAGTTTATGTCTTCCTTTTACCCACAGCAAATCTGATGGGCAATTGCTTTACCTCTTAAGGTGGCCTTTCTGGGATCTAAGATTAGGTCAGATTCTCCTCCCCACTGTCAGGCAGCCTCATAAAGCCTGTTATGGCTCCTTCCTTTAATTGGAATTCCAGGCCATTAAGTAGTGGCCTAATTTGCTGCCATGGACCGTTTCTCATATTGATTTTGCCAAAGTGAAATACAAATCAGATTTGGGTATGAGTCTCCTCCTCTGTTGTGTTCCTTAAAGGATCACATTAGCATTTCTAGAAGAGAGAATAGCTGAACATGCTTTGATAGAAAGATCTCAGGAGTGGAGGTGGAGATACCTAAGAACAGAATTGTGGAAATGTGGAGTAGCTGGGCCCTTGTAGGGAATCACATATCCTCTGCTGCATTTTATACGATAAAATCAGGTCACTGATCTGAAGTTGCAGAGTTGACTTAAGGCAATGAGTTCAGCAGAACCTGAGCCAACTGGGGTCACCAAGTAGGAAGGCTGTGTAGGAGTTGTGAGGTTTCCCTTATTGTGATAGGCAGAACAGTCTCTAGAACAGCTGGCCCAGGTACAGGTAAGAAAGTTAAGCTTTTGGTGTAAATTTCCTATTTCTGATGTATAAGTTGCTTGACTAGGACTGCCACCTTTCTTATACTAAGAGAAGTCAGTGAATTGTACCAGCTGAACAAAGTCTTAATGAGGAAATACACTTCACAGGTTATCAAAACTAGTTTGAGAAGTGGCTTAGGCCAGTGGAATTGGAGTTTCTGATCAAACTGTGGATGAATGCTAAGCTTTCCAAACAAGAGGGGCTCACTGAGGACCCAGCCCACTGTAACCTGTGATCGTGGTCATTATTGATGTTTAGGCTTCCAGCTTCAAGTTTTTCTCTGGAGGCTACTTTTAAGATAGCAAGTGCTCTATCTGGCATTTGGAGCCCAGCCACTGCCCCACAGACTGTCACTCTGTGTAAATCCCTTAGTCCTACTGGATCTCTTGAACAAAGCTAATCTGCCATCTGACACCTGGGCTTGTCACCTTTAATTCCATGCTTCTGAGCTGCTGTCTCCAGGGAAATAAAGGGAAGGATTTCTCTTTTGCCCTCACATACTCTTGACATCTATTATTCTACTCTTGGGTGTCTGCCCCAAGGGGCACACCTCTCTGCACCTCTGTGCTCTTCTGATTAATTGTGTAAAGTCATTTCTGAATTTTTGACCTGCCCATTTTTCAGTTTTAATTTTTTAGGACTAAGTATCCCTATGGCAACAAAATAGCTCCTTTTTTTAGAAACTGTTTCCATATGGAAAGATTATGAACAAAGATTTGGAAAAAAAGAAGCTGTTTTCCAATGTGGAACTGCAGGTATTGTGAAAGTTATAAAGGAGATATTTTGAAGCAGAGGCCCTATTTCTAGGTTCTCTCAGTATCCACCTTCACCCACGTACCTAGCCTGAAGAGGCTGGGTTTGTTCTCTCGATTCCTTCAGTGATCAAGCATATCAATTGGATGAGTGATCCGCATTGCTGCTGTGTGAGGGTGGGCAGGGAGGGTATGCCTGAAACGTATAGCATCCTTTGAGGGCTGTAAAGAGAAAAGGAACAAGCAGGAATATAAAAAAATCAACTCCCTTTATTTTCTTCCTTGCTGTCTGTGCATATGTACACACTGTTTTATGTACACACATATATTTTAAAATTTGCAATAGAGCAATCTCACCAGATGAAGTGACATGCTGAATGGAAGAGTTAGGGGGACATGGAGTAAGTAAGGTAGGAGATATTTAAATCTATTTCTAGCAAGGTAGGGTGGTGTGTGCCTGTAATCCCAGTCACCTGGGAGACTGAACCAGAAGAATTGCAAGTTTTATGCCAGTGTTGGCAATATAGTGAGAACCTGTTTCAAAAATTTTTTTTTCATCTCTAGCCTCATGACCAGTTGTAGAAACAAGAATCGTAGCAGCTTCCTGTATTTTATTTGGTGCTCTGTTATGGATATCTTTCCATGTATTAACTTATTTACTTTCTCACTTCTTTCTAACTGTTGTAAGATTCCTTGCTGGTGATTAACTGCATATTTTAGCCCTTACATTATAAGCAATCAAGGTGGGAATGTGGTAGTACTGAAATGATGAGTAGGAATCACTCAGGAACCCAAAGGATTTCATTTCTTCCCCCCTTTTTTAAAAATAGTATATGTTTATAGTACATAATGATTACATTCATCATGGCGAGTTGGTACATGTACATGACACATCTTAATTCTTTTTTAAACCCCTCTCTTCCCTCCTCTCCCTCAATCTCTTGGATATATATGTATATTTCACCAAAAAAAAAAAAACTATATGTACTTCAGGAGAAGAAAAATAGTACGATGATTTTTCAGCAGATGGTGTTAGCCTTGTATGGGGGACCCATATTTTCTGCATATATTGAAGAAAACTACACTACACTGCCAGCCCTTAGGAAACTTAAACAATTTCAATGCTATATGTGAAACAATCCCAATGACCAAGGTTACCCAAGCAGCAATTTGCTGTACTAATAAATGTCTGGAAGCTAATGGCTACTACCACTTTGAGTACCTCTTGTAATTGTAGTGGCCAAGAGTAAGTTGTGTTATTCTCATGATACCGCAATAAATTTAGTATTAAAATATTTATACCAGTTTTTCTTTTCCTGAAGTATGTATACATTTTCTCTCTCTCTCTCCACACACACACACACACACACAGGTTTTTTTGGTACATATTTGTTGTACCTAATGATCACATCCCTCCTAGGGACTTAGTACGTGTACACAATACATCACCATTTTTTTTTAAATTTTATTGAGTTTATTGGTACATTTTAGGGATACAGTACAGTTACATTCATTGTTGGGATCACCATTTTGTTTTTTTAAATCTCATTTTCTTCCCTTCCCTTTTTGTCTCTCCCCTTGTGAGGAGAGGTGAAATACGTCTTTGTTTGTATGAGAGATAGTTGCATTAATTCAGCATTGTCATTGTGGGTGCTTGGAAGTTAAGGTATAGAAAGGTAAGTTTGATGAGTGCTAAAGGCACGAACTGTGGTAAATATAGGGAGTATGTTCTCAACTACCACTCTTCCCTTCTTCCATATATGGAGGTTGGAAAGCTAATATGCCACAGTCCCATGGCTCCCTTGCAGCTGGTGCTCTGTGAATGAATTAGTCTGCCAGTTAGATGTAAAGCTGGAAGGTGAGAGTGATTCAGAGTCCATTTTCCTGCTGCTGTTGCTCCTGGTGAGCAAGGTCATAAAAATGTGCACACTTAGAGGCATCTGTAGCAGTTGGACCCAGCATCTAGTCATGAGCTTCATGAGCCATCTCAAGACAGTTACAGCAGGAGCAGTGGGGGTAGCAGCAAGAGCTTCTTAGGGTATGCTTATATTTTCTCTTTTTCCAGCCCTTCCAGTGTTTGGTGAGTAGCTAGTAGTTAATATATTAAATGTATTTTTAGTTTGAAATGCCTAAGTTGTTTTCTGTTTCTTGTATTATATTCTGGCTTTTAGGTATGGCTTGGCAACTCTTTTCTGTGGAAGAATGGAGAATCAGGATAATTAATTTCTATCTTTGTGAGCTGGGTTCAGGATTCTGCTTCCTCCCTCAACTTGCTTCAGCAGTCCCCAGGGCCACTAACTGTATACATTCCCAATACATGCAAGTGTTTCTTTTGGTGCAATGCAGAGCCTGGCATGAGAACCTAAATGAGAGCATCATACATCTGTAATCAGTTGTGTGACCTGGAGGAAATTGGACAGATTCCTTGAGCCTCAACTTCATCATCTATGAAGATTGAAATCCTTCCTTCTTGACCCATCAATGGCAATGTTATTTATGTAACAAATACTTAATGAGAATTATCTATGTTCCATCATCTAGGCTCCATGTTAAACACAGGAAATGAGTGAGAATGAAAGTGGTGTCATGGTAAACCAGCTTTCCAAAAAGAAATGCTCTGGTTTGTAGCATTGGCCAATTTCTGTGACGTAAATACTCTAAATCTGGCAGATGTCAAGCAACGTACCTCCTTACAGAATTAGAAAGATATGCACAATGAGCTTTATGAGCTAGCTTCAACACATGACACACACCACCTTGCCCACTTTGAGGATGCAGCCAAGAGAGGCAAAGCTTGCCATCAGATAGAAAGCCTGATTACAGACCATAGTGTGACAAAAGCAAAGGACAAGACATCAAGAGAAAATGCTGCTGGTGAAGTTAATTTAGTGACTGGCCAGGAAAGACATGCCATTTAGGCTGAGACCTAAGGTGAAGAAGAATTATTCAGATAAAGAGAGGGAGAGAGAAATAGGAAGAGCATCTCAGTTAGACGAAATGACCTATGTGCCTTCTGACCAGAAAGACTTTGGTTATTTGAATGAAGGTAGTGAGCTCAGCGGTACTGTGGGTAAAAATGAGGTAGGAGAAGAGAGCAGAAGCTAAATTTTGCAGAGCTCTACCGGCAGTGAAAGGTGTTAGATTTAAACCAAAACACACTGGGAAGTCTTAAAACTGGAAATGACTTGAACTGTAGTTGTAGCATGGAGAATGGAAGCAGGACTTCTTCTAAGGAGGCCACTGCAGGAGTCCAGGAGAGAGTTGCTGCTTGTAATAAACATGGAGGAAAGTAGATCAATTCACGATAAGCAATTAGGCCATTGTGGGTATATGGTGGGGGCATAGCTATGTATTTATGATCAGAGGAAGCCATTATGAGCAAGATGCATATTCTTGTAGACCCGATGATCAAAAGAATCCAGGCACTCTAAGAGCTGAGGGAAAAAGTTTTCCATCAGAGAAAGAAAGTACAGATCTCCTACCTGCAAAACATTGTAATCTTCAAGAAATCTCATAAAGCATTTGTAATTGATAGGAATTTTGTTGCAGTTTAATTGGGAGGGATTAAAGGTGTTATATAGTGCTTTGTGCTCAGTGACAGTGAGTTTTGGTTTAATTCTGTGTGTAATGTGGAGCTATCAAGAGTTTTAAGAAGTGTTTTTTTCCTAATATGTGCTGTCTTTTCACTCCAAATTGGGAATTGTCTTTGCTTTTTGGTATTTGAGTCTTACAATTAATTACTTGTAATTAATAAAGCTTATTTATTCAATCATTAAAAATCAAGATAAAATTTGGAGGTAGAATGTTCATTTACTAAAATCGTCATTCATTTTTTAAATTTTCAAATTAACATACAATAAAATTGAGCTTTTTGGTGTACAGTTCTGGAAATTTAAACATATGTAGATTCATGTAACCATTGCCACAATAGGAACAGTTCTGTCACCTCCAAAAATCTCCCTTGTTTTATTCTTTTGTAGTCATGTCACATCCTCCTCTTTACTATCTAGTAGAGCTTGAAAAAGTAAGGTGATAACCTGAAACCAGGCAGAACCATTATCTATTCAGGTCTCAATCACGATACTGATGGATCAAGATCCTTCTGTACTCTGAATCCTCTGCCCGGATGCAGCCTTTCCCAAAGGGTTATTTTAACCCCTTTGGTCCTTGGTCCCAGCAGGCTTCCTATTGCTCTAGTATGCTCAGTTCCCATCTTAGTAGGCAGTGAAATTGTAGGAAAAGCCCCTAGAGCCATAATAGCTCACCAAAATTTTCCACATCCTGAGATGTATCGGTGAAGTCAATGATGAGGGAAGGCAGTCTATTTTTAGGCATGTAAATAATTTAGGTCAGAATATTCCAGGTAGCACTGCATTATAGTTGAAAACAAAACCTAACTTGGGTGGTTATAAAATGATTTCAATAAACATTATTGCTAAAAACATAAGCATTTTAATTAGCTCATCTGTAACTCTGCAGGGCCTGCTGAGATATAAATATACATATATATTCATAATGTAGATCGTTGTGAATATATTTTTATTAGTTGCATCTCTCTTTATTGTTTTGTCACAAAATTTCTTCTATCTTTTCAGTGAATGAAGACTTCAGTTTACTTGTATTCTGGAGTCATAGAAAATGAGTAGCACTTATTTTCTCTGGAAAGAGGACAGAGTCCAGGGTAATCTCAATCTAGAATTGTGAATTTCATGTTGTTTGGCTCTACTGAGGAGAAGATAAGCTAGGATCTTGCTCCTGCTTGAGGGATTAGAATACAAAGAAATGCACTGCAGATGAGCAGCTAAAAGGAGAGAAAGAGAATAAGGGATGAGATGATTTTTTCTCCCCAGGAAGCCTGAACTCGGGCCTGGGTATAGTTTATGCCTCTTTTTCTTACTGAATCCTTTCAGGGACATTGTGAGACAGGGTGATTTTGACTCTGAAGATGGGAAAACCAACGCTGAAAGAGTAACTTTTCCAAGGCTGTATGACTGTACCCTGAGTGTGGAACTCAAGCCTGGGAAAGAAGATGAGCTCCTTCAGGTCAGCACTACTGTATTTTTTGCCCTTGAAGGCATTTGAAGGTGTTCCAGGAGGGTGATAGGTCTTAGAAATATAGAGAGGCAGGAAGAGAGGATCAGAGGCAGAAATAGAAGGAATATAAAAACAATCCTTGATGTGTGTTCCAGTGAGAAGCTCTGCAAGATACTTTGGAATTTGCCAAGTTCTTTCATAGCCACTGACTCTCATGATTTGGGAGATATAGTGAAAATAATTCAGGTTTTGTAAACAGACAAACACTAGGTTGTGGTCCTTCTTATCAGCCACAGTTGAGCAAATTGTTTGGTTTGTTCAGTGGCCTACCCTAGTCTTGTTATTGAAACATGTTTTGGTTATCTGTTGCTGTATAACCTACCATCCCAAACTTAGTGGCCAGCAACAACCACAGTTTATTATCTCTCATGTTTCTGAGGGTTCACTCAGTAGGTCTCTTGCTTTGCATGGTGTCAGCTCGAGTACTGGGATGGTTACTAAGTACCATCACTTATCTGGCCGAGAATTGGTGCTACTGATGATGGGAAACTTGGCTAGGGTTGTTGTCTGGGGATCTTGGTGTTTCTTCATGTGGGCCTTTCTACATGGTAACTTGGACTTCTGTGAAGATGGTTGCTCGGTTCTAAGATGGAGCATTCTGAGAGGAGAAGTGTCCGTGTATGTGTCTGTATCAAGCCTCCATTTGCATCATTCTTGGTAATGTGTCACTTGGCAGAGGCAGTAACATGGCCAAGCTTAGAGACACAGTGACATGAATACCAGCAGTTATGATTTACTGGGTACCACTGAAGGAACAGTAACGGTGTACAGCCGTCTCCGACAACCTGTTTTGCAACTGTAGAACACAACACATTGTGGCTCAGCCTCCATTTGAAACTGCATTGTCTGCGAGCAACTTGCTGGCCAAACTCTGTTAAAATTTTCCTTCATATACTGAGTTATAATTGGCTTGCCAGTACTCCTGTTGGTCTTATTTCCCATTGTGCAAAACATAAATTCAGGCATTTTGAGTAACACAAATAAGATATGAACCTTTATTCCTTAGGAAGATGGCTGTCCAAATGATAGATAAAGCTAGCACACATGAGAACCAGAAAGAGCATTTTGATAAAGAAGGGGCAGAAATTCAGAGAAGGAAGAGATAGATAATTGCCAGAATAGGAAGAAAGAACTCTTTTCTTCCCTTTCACCATCTCTCCCTCCCATCCTTTTCTTCTTTTAATTCTTATATTTTATAGCCAGCCTTTTCTGATACTTTCCTCATTTTAGGTGTGGTTATCTTTTTCAGGTCAGAGCAATCAGACTCATTTATTAAATTAGTTATATAATGGTGTAATAAGTTATCATAATTCTTTGAATTAAAACAGCAGCAAATAATTATTGTCTTTTATGATTTGTATGGGTCAGAAACTGAGGCATGGCCATGTTGGGCAGTTCTAAATCAGTGTCCATGAAGAGCTAGTCAGGTAAAGGCTATCCTTTTTGTAATCTGCCCTGGGAAATCACATAGCATCACTTCTATCCTGTTCTGTTGCTTAGTAGTGAAACCCCAAGTGTGGCCAACATTTAATTGGAGAAGAAATAGGCTCATCTTCTCAAGGGAGTAATGTTGAATAATTCTCAGATATTTTAAAATTACCATATTTATATTTCAAACAAATCCTTGTGAAGTCACTGAGCACATCCTCTCCCTTGTCAGTAATTTCTGAGGTGGGCTTAGTCACCAACGTGAGTGATAAATAACTCCCAGTATGCAGTAGGCAAATAAATTCTCAGTACCCAGTCTCTTGCTTCCTTTTGTAAGGAAGTTCTCTTCTCACACTGGCTATAGCTGATGCTCTCAAAAGATGGAAGGATAGCTCTCAAAAGCTGCAAAACATTTAAAAGGACCAAAAAAATTTGAGTGGAGATGACCAGGAGCAGCTGCTGCCAGTCAGGCAAATTAGGAAAAGCAGTGCTTTTCCTTATGTAGTTGGAGCCAGGCTCCTTCATAGGTGAACTTTCGGTGACCATCCCTGTGCTTCCTATGAAATAAAGTATATTTAGACTATGTACTTATTTTATCCTTCCCCTCATGCACTTTCTATAGAATTCATTATCTCTGATTTATTAAAGAGAATTACACACCCTAGGAGTCAGTTTAACTAATTCCAGCTCATCAGCTAATATCACTCTCTTTTCTAACTACTTCCCTTAGAGGAATCCTCAAAGATTAGATTTGAGCTGCTGCTGTGAAAAATATCCAAAGGGAGGAAGGTGGAAACTGGAGTAAAGGATCTTCATCTCTTGGAAGGAATTATCTGGGATATCAGAAGAATAAATTTTTCCTGTTTTGATTGTTCCTGTCACTTTGTTCAGATTTTCTGCTGGGACTCTTTTAACATTGATCTTGCTCAGGCTGGGCTCTGCTTAGTTGTGTGGTGTGAGAAGCTTTAGCTCAATGTCTTGGTTTGAGTTGTGGTTACAGAAGTAGGCATACTTCAGGAAAGCAGGGAATGCTTAATAGATGACTGTGGAACTAGCAAGAGAGAGCATTTGGGGAACACACTGAGGCTAAGGTAAATATTGACTTGAGTTTTAGCTCTTGATCTGTTAGTGAGCATCTTAATTGAGTCTCTTGGCCTTGACTTGCTTTTCTGTGAACAAGGAAGGGAAGAAGTAGAGAGCCTAGAAATTCTATGGTTCTTGGATAGTGCCATGTTTTGGAGGAATTAGAACAGTAGTCATGTGAAGTGGCAATATCTAGAGAGATGATTTAGTTTAAGACTGGTTCTAAGCTGATGAGAGGGCAACTTTGGTATATGTCAAAGACCCTTTTGACTCATCTGTAGGAAAGAGAGAAGTGGCTTCTCTTCTAGCTCTAGGTTCTCTGTCTCCAGATGTTTCCTCCATCAGGAGCTGTCCTGAGTGATGATCCCATGGGGTTATTTTGGTAGTGGCAAACATTGGTCACAGAATACATTCATCTTGTTTGTGAACAAGAAACTCTTGTTCTTTCAAGTGAGCTGTCAAGAGGGCAAAACAGAACCTCTTTCTTTCAGAGAGCCTGAACTCTCTGCTGTAGGACTCTGCTGCAGTTTAAGAATGAGCTGGATTTTGGCATTCAAGGGGCTGTTGACTTGAGTCTTTTAGAATTGGAGACAATTTTATAGATAATTGAGTATAACTCTTTTATTTTTGCCACTAGGACCCCTGAACTCTAGAGAGGGAGATGGACAGCAATTTAGCAAATTAATGATTAGGCTGAGATGAGCATTCTGGTCACTTCTAATAGAATTTTCTTCCTACCCAAGGCCCTCTCTTGTTTTTGATGAGTTCTGTAGATTCCTGATGCTAGTGGTCAGGAGAGGTCTGGGGCCCAGCACAGTGCCTGTCACATAGTAGGTGCTCAGTAGGTGCTCGTCAAAGAAACAAATGTATGAGGTTCTCTGAGATTACGTAGAGACTTCTAACAGTCAGAGCACAGTGTGTGTCATGTAGATTCCAAGTTAGCAGTCATTTTTTCATGTCAGATTCTTCATCCTCAGCTGCTTGGTATTTGAATGTTTTTGAACTCTTTTTAATAAACACTTCAGAAATATTTTCTTTTCATTTGTTTTATAGACCGTATCTTATCTGTCTCCTTGCAGTGATAAGACCCAAATACATGAATATTATGGCTCGTGTGCAAAAACTGGGTCGTCTTCAAATTGATTTATGATACTTGTTCAAGGGCAGGCAGATATAAGAGCCTGATTCAGGGTTTTGAAAAGGCGTGCAACAAACAAGAGAGAGAGAGAGTGAAACAGAGAGAGGTATCATATTGATTTGGTATTTCAAAAGTCTCACTTCTCTTGTATTCCTAAAAACTCATTTTCACTGTTATTAATTTACTGCTTTTGTCCTCAATGAGGGACATTTAATTGATTTTTAAACTCACTGATTTTGAACTTAATGAAATTGTTTATTTCAGTAACTTCACTTTTGTTTCTTTTCTTTGCCATTAAACTTTGTGATATAAATCCCAAAGTGATTTGCCTAATAGCTGAAGGGGCAAAAAAATAAGATATCTCAGTTCTCTGGGAAGGTTTCCAGTTTTACATCCTGGATGATATACTGGTTCAAAAAGTCATTTGGCTCCTTCTCTTGAAAGATGTTTTCTTTAAGGCTTCTTATCTGTCTTTTTATTTAAGAAGAAATTGAGTCCTTACTTTGCTTAGAGAACATTTGATGGCTTTGCACTGTTCCCATGAGAAGCCCTAAATATTTAGCATGGCATTTTTAGTTCTTGATAATCTGGCTGCTAATGTACCTTTTTTTTTTTCTAAATCCCTTCTTATTCCTGCCATACGTAGTTTGCTTCTTCTCCTTCCAATACACAAGTTTTACTAATAATAATGTACTAATTGTTTCTTGTTGCACAACCAGTTACTTCAAAACTTTAGGTTTTATTTCTTGGTTTCAGTGGGGTAAGAAATCTGGGCATGTCTTAGATGGGCCCTCTGCTTCAGGGGCTTGCTTCTTACAAGGTTGTAATCAAGCTGCTGGCGGGGCTACTTGGAGGTTCAGCTGGACCAGGACTTGCTTCCAAGCTCACTCATGTGGTCATTGGTAGGATTCTGTTTCTTCTGGACTGTTGAGCTGAGGGCTTCCACTCCTTCCTGGTTGTTCCTTCCTGAAGGTCACTTTCAGTATCTTGCAAAGTGGTTGGAAGCAAGTCACTAAAGCCAGCACACCCTAAAGAGAGAGAGAAAGAGTTACATGATTGCACTGACACCAGGAGATGAAGGCCATCTGGAGTCAAGTCACAAGCTATCGACCACAGATGGTGTTTATGGCTAACATTTATAGAGGATATATCAGGCACGCTGTTACCACCTTTTTCATGCAGTACTTCATCCATTACTCACACAAATTCTGTTGAATAGATAATGTTTTCATCTCCATTTTAGGGATGATAATTATAGGTACAGAAAGTTTAAATAACTAGTAAGTGCCAGAGGTAGGATGTGAGTCCTTATCATCAGGCTCCAAAGTCTTGGACCAGAGACTTGTCCCCATGTCTTCATTCTCAGAGTGTGGCACAGGCTCTGTGTCACAGGAACCTCGTAGGTACTGAGTAATTTCTAAATGAATGAACGAACAAATGACTCATATTCTAGCTGTTCTTGTCTAAACTCTGGTCCTAGGCCTTAACCCAGTCTAGATAATAAATTGCCATCTGGTTAGATATAGCTGAATTACATTTATTCAGTCAGGGAGCTCTGAATTTCAGGTGCAGGACTCAAGAGAGGATGTGTAGTTTTGTGGAGGAGGCAAGGTGTCTTTTATGGGCCTCTTTTATAAGGGCACTAATCCTAGTCATGAGGGCTCTGCTTCTCGTGGTACCTCCAGTGGTACTTCCGCTTAATACCATCGGCTCAGGGGAAGGATTTTGGTGTATGATCATGTGGGAAAGAGGGACATAGGCGTTCAGACTATAGTAGAGATGAAAGCTAACAAGAAAATGACTAGAACTGGAAGTAAAGTGAGAGAGAGAGAGAGAGAGAGAGAGAGAGAGAGAGAAAGAAACAGGAAAGAAAGAACAGAAAGAAGCTACAGACAGAGCTTTTTTTGCATCTGGCTCATCTTGAGTCAGACTTATTCTTGCATCTCTCTACATTCAGGATTCACTGAGGCTTCCTATGGGAATAGGTTAGGTGGACCCAGAGGTCATGGCTAGCAGACACATTGTCCTTACAGCGGCTCAGAGAAACTCAGTATTTGAGGCTACTGTGGTGCACAGCACTGGGAAGTTTAAAGCACTTTCTTGTTGGAGTATTATTTGTGCTTCCAACGAACCTCTGAAGTGATATTGACAAGATGACTGGACATTATTGTCACCTTTTGAAGAAGGTGATTGGTAAGCAAATCATCATAAGATGTCCTGGAGAGCATGAACCAAAATTCCAGTGCTTGATGACATTGGGCTAATAGCTGGGCAGCACTCTAGGCCAATGGTGCGTTGTTGGAGCCTGGTCTTCCCCTCTTGAGATGTGCACTGTCACCTGTCGACTCCCTTACAGGTACTAAGTGAGCTCCCTAATGAAGACATATCCATAATAGATGCTTCTATTTTTTTGTGTGTTAATGTTGCTTTTCTGATTCATACCCTGGATACAAATGAGGCCAGTTCACTGCTCTTTTTGCAGCTGGAAAAAGAAACATTTTGGTCTCTGAGGTACCATTTGCACAGCTGATCTCATCCATTATTTATTGGTTTTATAATTTAATCCAGCATTTTATATCCAGAATGATGTTATCTTCTCATGGGCATTATCAACTCCAGTTTATAAATAGGAAACAAGGCTTATGGAAGTTGGTGTGGGTATTTTGCAGGATTGTATGAGCAGCAAATGGGAGGTCCTGATGCGAATTTCCTGATTCCAGATTCTGAGTTCCTCGCACCCTTGGCCTGCCCCATGCCTCACAGAGTCACAGAGAGGAGACCTCCATTATATACTCCCTTTTATTAAACAGTCAGACCTGGGATGTGCTATGTGGTTGCGTGAGTTTGGGTGATGATTAAAAGGGGAGTTTGAGAGAACCAAGCAGAAAAAGCAGGCATATGAAGTTGTGTTTCTCCTTTCATCTTGTGAAAAAGTAAGTAATTTAGTAATATAGGGAACTTGAAATATAAGTTTAAAAATGGATGATGTCCTAACCAGGCCCCAAATGGCTGGATGAGTCACATTTCCTCTCTTGATAATAGATGCGTGCTGGTGACAGAAGCTATTGTCCTATTGTCGAGAACATTTGGAAGTCAGGGTCTTGGCATGAGGTAGCTACAGCCCCCCTTCCCCCATCCCTGGTCTGGAATTATGACAGGAGCTAACCCTACAATAGTATGCATGTGGAGTCATTTTCAATGTAAGGGTAAAGTTTCACCAGCCTATAGAAATGTAACTAGGAATGGGTATGCATGTCCATTTATTGTTTTTTTTACTTTATTAATTTTTTTCATTAGTACATGCTTGCAATACATAATGATTATAGATAGTTATCCCGGGGAGTCAGTACATACATGCAATCCCCCCCAACCTCTGGTATGCTCTGTGTTGGTTGTGTCTTTCCACCTCCACTTATGCTCCCAGGCCCTTTTTGAGTCCTCAAACCCCTATAGATGGCCTTCTTAGAACCCTCCCCAATCTTAGTACTACTAGGATGGTTATCTTGCCGTTTTGGTCTCGGCAAGGTCTGCTCTTCCATCAGCGGGGCAGCAGAGATCAGTGGGTTTCTCAGACAGCTTCTCCCCTCAAAGGAGCAGGTTCATCTCTATCTGCTCTGGGCCTGGCCAGCTAAGTCCTGCTATAGAGCTTTTTAAAAGCAGTCCCTAAAAGAGGAGAAATAGACTCTTCAAGAATAATACTAAATTTGTAACAGACATTTGGTAGACCTTCGGTGGATCTGTATCATGGTTGGACTCTTGGGTTGTGCAAGGAATAAAAATATACAGTCAAGCATTCATGTACCGCACCTGGACCTTAGCAGGCACCAAATGAGACCGGTTGCTTTCTAACCCTCTCTGATCTGAGGAAAGTTCAGGTATGCTTGGCCTAGCAGTGTGACATGATGTAATTGTCAGTGTCCTGAGTAGAGGCACTGTGAAAGGAAAGGTGAAAGTTCTTGGGGCAGTGTGAATAGAACAGTTACCATGCTTCTCCCTAGGTCTCACAACTGTTTTCAGAACTCGCACAGTCTTCTGCTTTCTTCTAGAGGATGTATGTTGCTGCTTTTCTTGGGAGCCATAATTCCTCAGGATACAGTGGTTAAACTGTCTGTTCCAGCATTTCACTTCCACAACTGCACCTCATTTATAGTATTGCTTAAGTACTCCCAAGGGCCCCTGCCTAGGCACAGAGGAATTTGTCCAGAAAGAGAGAGCTGTTCTAGCCTTAGCTTCCCAGGATCTGCTATACCTGTGGGCCTGTTGCTTCAGTCTTTTTGTTTTTCCTCCAGTGATAAGGATTGAATCCAGAGCCTTGTTTGTGCCCTGAACATCCATACTTGGCCTATTGATTAGTAAAGTTGATGAGCTTCTGACTTACATTTTTCTGTTCACTGGGGAGAGAATGAAGAGTTACCAGGAGGATTGGCTAGAGTCAAGATGACCAAAAGACCCATGGGGACAGATTGAGCCAACTTGGCATCTTCCATAATCTTTTTGTGCTTACTCAAAGATTGAATGTGACTTACTATTAAGGCATCAGGCAAATCAAACTCTAAAGAGATTCTGAATAATATTGCTTTACCTATGATATTATAGAGAAAAAGTTGGAAAGGACTCATTATTTTTATTAAATTTAAAAGACTCTTTTGGGGGTTATAAATAAATTCTTCATCAGTCACTTGAAGGTAATAAAGCTTGTGATTTTCTTTTCTGCTGTATTATGTCCCAGCTTGCATTTTACTGCCAACCAGCTTTTGTCTACCTTTACTTCACTTACTACCAGTTGGTGAGTGTTTAAGGAATAAAAAACTAACTTTAATATTTGCCAAGACAAAGCATAATTAGTTTGGTAAATCTGCTACCTAAAAGGACATAAATAAAATCCCCAGACTAAATAGAAATTATTTCTGAATGCTTTTGTTTTAATTTATTTCTATCACCTATCCCATTTATTATCATGCAGAATCATATTTTCAAAAAACCAAGCCAAAATATGAGTAAACAAAAACCCCCACAACTGAGTATGAATTAACACAGGTGATTTGTTGATCATCTGTGCATCCATCCATCTTTCCATCCAGTATTTCGTATGACTGTGCATACAAGGCATGATTTTGGGAGCTGTGTAAGAGTTTTATAGTCACAATATTCTGGGATCTAAAATGACTTTAAATTTATGCTAGTTGTGAGATCTATAAAATTCACAATCTCTGCAGCCTCAGGTCATTCATCTCTATAGAGGATTTCCAAATCCCTTCCTCATAGGGCTGTTACACACTCGGTACCTGGTATGTAAGGACTCTAAACATTGTCTTCTCTGTTTCACCTTCCATTTTCCTTCTCCTGATTAACTAATAGATACCTTTAAGAACAGTCGCTTTAAAATGGTGTTTATCGTTACCCTCCTATTTTGCCATGTTGTTAAGAGTAGTAGTTAAGAAAAATAATTAACAACATAGCCAATAGGATGGACCACATTATCCTGAATGTTAATGGTTTCCACAGATTTCTTATTAACCCAGTCGATAACTTTCAAACATTTAGACCTGAGGTATCCTTGGGACTTGGCCAAGCCAAATATTCTTGATATGCCACTGGCACATTGCATTATAATGTGCTGGGCTTCTGGAGCGTTGTCTCCATTACACTGGATGACACTGCCATTTAAAGTCCATCTGTGAGGTATGTGGACTCCAGTTCAGCATAGGTCTGGCCTCTCATTCCTATTCTAGAGTCAGTGGGATTATTACCATCTTGCTAGGGTCCTGACATCCCTACATTTGATTCTTAACTTTATCCCTCTGGTTCTGTTCATCTGCTAGTCCAGTTTTTGTTTTTTTAAGCCAGAGTTTCTGGAATAATTGAAATTTTGGACTGAATAACTTTGTTATTGGGGGGGACTGTTTGCATGTTTAACAGTATACCTGTCTTCTACCTGTTGGGTACCAGCAATAACTCCTCAGATACAACAACGAAAAATATCTGCAGTAATTTTCAAATGTTCTTGGAGGGAAATGTTGCCCTTAGTTGAAAATTACTGTTTTAATCTAACCCAGACTTTACACTGTGCCTTCTGGAAACATCATCAGGAAACTTGTATCTATCCTCTATTCTGAATTTTCCTTTCTCCATTCTTAATTGAAACTTTGTTATACCTTGGTTGTATCAAAGGAGCTGTTTCTTCTCCTTTTTACCTTACCTACCTGAGAACCAGGAGGTAAAATAGATGTCCTCTTGTTCTCTGTTGCTGCTTGAAACAGACATTTTCCATCATGCCATTAAATTTACTCCTTTGAAATTTACACAGGGTAATGCTACTCTTTCCTACTTCTTTGTTATTGGTCCACTGCTGCCCTCTCTCTGTCTGTCCATCATTCATGGGAGAATTGGCTTATTCTCTTATATTTCTCCTAAACACTACCATTATTATGTGACTTTAGCATCCACACTGATGATTCACCCAGACTATGGCCCCTCAAAAGCTGATCTCATCTTCAGTGACCTTTTAATTTACTAAATAAATGGCAGAACATCTGAAAGCTTACCAGGTACGATTGTGGCTTCAAGGAATAATGGGACACACATGATCTCTGCCCTCATGCAGTTTATATTATAAGGGCGGAAATACCAAAACAAAACAAAAAACACACAAAAACCCCCAAACCCAACCCTCCCACAGGTAAACAAGAAAATCTCATCTTTATAGTGATTATTAAAGGAATAAACATGCTATTGTGGATAAGGAAAATAGAGTTGGAGGGATAATTTACATAGCAGGGTGAAGAAAAAGCCTTTCTGAGATAGTGAAGTGTTGAATTCAGACTTAAAAGATGAAAAGGCGTTGGTAATGCTAAGAGCCTAGGAAGGAACAGTCCAGGAAGGAGAAATCAGAAGTCTAAGAACTTTAGGGGTAGAGATAAGCGTGGAATTTAAGGAATAGGAAAGAGGGAGCAGTGAGCAAGAGAGAGGGTACTGTATGAGTTAAACTTGTGAGGTGTGCCTCTGTATCCTTACTGACTTGGCTGTATGTATTTCAAGTGCATAAAGTTGAGTTGATAATTTTCCTTAGTTTATGACACCCTACCACTGATGATCTGAGGCTATTCTCTTTAATTTTAAACATATTCCCCCCTTTATCCTTAGTTTTCAGTTCAGTTATCCTTAGATTTTTGTGTATTTATTTTTTGTATACTATCTTATTTCATTTTATTCTATACATCTATTTACATACATGTGTCCATGCTTGTTAGATTTGAAAGTACTGGAATTAATAGTATTGTGCAATAGATCTTGTTATGTGCTTCACATTTTTCATGCAACTTAAAATTTTGAGATCTCTGTATATTTATGTACATTTCAATTAATTTATTCTGCTTTCTATACTAGTCCATTATATATACCTGTGTCTTTCACAGGTATATATGACTACTGAAGTTGTTTTATGGCTACTTAAGTTGTTTTCAGTTATTTCCATAAACAACATTGTACATGTTCTCCCATGTGGGAGATTTTCTCTGGGTGTATTCTCCAAAATAGGAATGTAGGGTCATAAAACCTGAGCATTGTCTAATTTCACTAAATACTACCTGTTTGAGGGCCAATATTCTACACCTGTGTACATTCTTATCAATAGCACATTGTTTTCTATTTATATATTGCTAATCCAACATAAAACTCTCTAAATTCTGACACTTTATGGTTTTAGCAGGCTCAGTCACATTAGCCATCCTTCCAAATTTCTCTGTCTGAAGAAATGCCTTCCTGAGCCTTCTGACTCACCCCAAACTGAGCTGATTGTTGTCGGGGATGTTGCACAGCTATCATCTTGGGACACCCTGTTACTAACCCTTGGAGATACACTCTGTCTGGGGTTTTTGTTTCTTCCTCATTCTTGGCATCCTCTATTGTTTGTAGGAAGTATCTCCTCCAGTGGTTTGCTGAGAAACGATAGATACTTTAATAAGAGAATTTCATATCTGAAAATGTCTGTATTTTTTTTACCTTCACATTAATTATATTTTTGGATATAAAATTCTTGATTGGAACTCATTTTCCTTTGCAATTCTGATGACATCACTCATTGAATTCTAGATTTCAGTGTTACTTTAGAGAAGTTTGGTGTTATTTTGATCTTTGATATTTTGTATGTGAAAAACACTTTCCTTTCTGCTCAGGAATTTATAGTAACTTCTCTTTATTCCTTGGGTCTTGAAGTTTTAGCATGATGGGTCTTAATATGGTGCTGTTTTTTTTTTCTCCTGAGCTGAATATTTTGTAACCCTTTTATTCTGGAAACTGAAATATTTCATAGCTGGGACATTTTCTTGAATTATTTTCTTGATGATTTTCTGTCCGTCCATGTTCTCTGTTCTCTCTCCCCATACTGCTGCTGTTTGGAATTGTCTAGTCTTTTCTTTTTCTCTAGTGCTCTCCTTCCTCAGAGGTTTCCTTAACTTTATCTTCCAGGATTTCTATGGCATTTTAAAATTTCTTTTGTCATATTCTTAATTCCTAAAGGGCTCTGTTTTAAAAAATACATTCTGTCTTTGTTTTGTAGATAGGATATTTTTTGAAGATATTAAAGATAGTTTTAAAAACTTATCTTCATGCACAGTCTCTGTTTTTTCCCTGAATATTTGTTGTCTTTTTTTATGTTAGAAGCTTTCCTCAAATATTTTGTTATCCTTGGTAGTTTGCAATGAAGAAGAATATCAGAAAGCTTATTTGAGTATCTGTGCTCCGAGCCGTGATTTTCCCATTGGGTGAAGATTGTACCATTTCACTGGTAAGCTCCTGATAGCAGCATTTTTAGATCTTTTCTATTAGGTTGACTAGATTCCTCATAGGTGCTGATGTCTTCTGGTTGGAAGATTCAGCTTGACTAAACAGTGCTCTAGGATCCAAGGTAGGGTGAGAAGTCTGGGGAGGTAGGTGAAATTTCAATATTCAATGTGGACCTTTTAAGTAATGCTCACGTTTTTGGTACAGTAAATTTGTCCTTTAATTGTCCCAGTTATCTATGGAGCAATCAATGGATTGTTGTACCCCAATCCATGGATTCTCATCCTTGCTCTTTTTGGAATGTTCATTCTCAAAGTATAAACTGATGAACCCTTAGAGGTCACCGAGACCCTTTTAGGGTCAACATCAAAACTATTTTAAAAATAACACCAAGATTGTATTTGCTGTTTGACTCTTATTAACTAATGAGTGTTAGGTGAAGATTGTCAGAGGCTATATAATGTGTGATATCATAAGATACTGAATGGAAAGCAGATATCTCCTACTAATCCAAAAATTAAAAAGCTGTGAAAAATTTAAAGCAGTCATACTTTTCTCACTAACGATTTTTTAAAATTTAAAAAATACCGTTCATTTTATAAAATTAGGGTTGAAGTGAATTAATAATATTTGAAAACTCACTTTTAATTTCCCATACAACAAATATAAGTATATATAATCTTCATAAACAAAAGCTCTTTGTGGTCCTCAGTAGTTTTGAAGACCGTGAAGTAGGCCTCAGACCAAAAATTTGAGAATTGGTCCTCTAGCAGATAAACTTCCAGTTTTCTATGAGACTGGATGATAGTCACCTGGCCACATGAAATTGAGGAGGGCTCTGTGGATTGTAACTTCTTCATGAATATAAAATCCTTTTGCTTTTCTATCTCTTTTATCCCTTTCTGTCAAAATTTCCTGACACTACAAATAGTGCAGCTGAGACAAAGCCTGTCACTGAAGACTGATCTACCTCTAGAAATACTTATTTGGTTGAAGTAACTGTTAATTTCAGCCAAAAATATATTGAGAGCCAAGAAGAGAATGTTTTGATAAGCCAGGGATGAAGACTTCTTTGCTGATGATGGAGTTTAATGGTTGTGCTAAGAAATGGTTATGTGGGGGCTATTGATGGCTTTGATAGGTCATTTTTGTAGAATGCGGGTAGCAGAGAGAGAGACCAGATGACAGTGGCTTCTGGTCTACCCACTCCATGCTGTTGTTCACCTTTGTCTTTTTCTTACTTCTTTTTATCTTCTTCCATTACCAGATCACAAATTGCTGATGTTCTCCTTAGCTTAGCCTGGGCTTTCTTCTCTTTCCAATAGTCTTATCCTTGGTGCCACCCATTGTCATGTGTCTACATTTTTATGGAAGTGTTGACCTAGCTTTGTATTTCCTGTCCAGATCTCTTTATCTGCATGTTCCTGATTCACAGGTCCAACTGGTTACCTGAGATCTTCAATTGAATATATTCCAGACATGTCAAATTTAACCTGAACAAAGGAGATGTCTTGATCTGTCCTTCACCACTGCTGCACCCTTCCTTTAGCTGTCCCTCTCAGTTCACTGAATCATCACCTACCCATCTACTCAGGCCAGAAACTAAACTCCCTGTTTTACTTCCTGTTTCTCCATTAGGAAGTTTTATCAACTCAATCTGAAAAATATAACCAGAGTCTACTTTTTGTCCTACCCAATACAATCTTCTTGACCTAGGTCATTAACATTTCTTACCTGTACCATTGCAACAGCCTTCCAGATGGCCCTGATACTGTAGTTGTTCTATTTTCATTATTGTTCTCCACCCAGAAGTCAGAATGCTCTTTAAAAAGAAATGTCTGTTATATTGCTCTTCCTTAAATTCATCAGTTGTGTTTTATATTTATAAAATCCAGACCCCCTTCATGACCTACAAGATCTTGCATGATCTGGCCCCTATTTTGCTTGTCTTTGTTTGCCTCAATCTAGCTGTGTTGGTATTTTACATTCTTGAATAGATTATATATTTTTGATGCTCTTCCTCCATCTCTCACTACTTAGCTAGCTACTTCTATCCTTTTCAGTTTCAGTTTAAATGTAATTTTCTCAGTAGGCACTTCCATCTACTTTACTTATATATAGTTTTTCTTAGAGTATTCTACTTGGGTTTTTGTTTTATTTAAATTAAAAATTAAAATTTTTTTGTTTCCTAATGTATATAAAATTTTGGAGTTATTATAAAAAGCTATTTCTATACATTTTGTGTTTGGCTGCACAGTAGAAGGTCTTACATTTGCTAAATTATTGTCATTGTCAAAGTGGTTCCAATTATGGCTTTGGATGCCTTTTGGGGTTAGGATTTGTTTCTTTGAAGAGTTTAGTAGGTCGTAGTAGCTCAGGGGGAAAATAGAAGGAAAAACATCAGAGACCATACTGACTCTTGGAACTCCAGAATAATTATTTATGAACTTTTCCAACTGAACCCATTAGAGGTTTATTTAATAATGTTAGTTCCCTTCAAAATTCAGCCTTTTGTCTTGGATTTACTGGGGATATTACTGAACTAAATGTTTTGTGACTTCTTCTGATTTCTAATAACAGAGAATCGATAACTTGTTTCTGTTCTTTGAAGCCTGCAACTAAAGTGTATCTGAAGGGCCTCCAGAGGGTAGAAAAACAAGGATCCAATCCTTTGTATTGTCAGTCTTTTAAAATTTTTATCCATTTTGTTGGATGTGAAGTGGTATCTCATTGTAATTTTAATTTATACTTTCCTGATGACTAATGAACTCGAGCCCTTCAGCACTTGGGATTCTAGCTGAAGTGTGGTAGCTTTTCCTGGAAACTGGTGAGGTCAGTGGGAGGCTGAATTGATCTCTAGATAGTCAAAAGCCACAATATATTTGGACCCAGGGTGTCCTCTTTTTCTTCTGGCATTTCAATACAGTTTATGTGCTTTATCTTAAATAAGATTTTGGAAAATGTGGTTCTAGGGGCATCTTTGCATTGGGTTGTTAAAAAAGCAAAATTAAAAGCAAGCAGAGAGGGGATTTCAATGCTCCATTTGTAGCAAAATTGATATAATTTTCATAGGGAAAAAGAGGAAAATGTCTTTGAAGGTGCCAAGTCAGAAAGAGTTGCTAGGAAGGAAGTGTGGCATGTTATTTATGTGCTGAGCTCTTACTGTGTACTGGGCACTCAACTTTGTTTGTTTAATCTTCATAGTCACCATGACCTCATGAGGTAGGTACTGTTTACTACCCCCATATTATACCCAAGGAAATGGAGGCTAAAGGAAGAACTATGATTTTCCCAAGTTTTGACAGTGGCGGAATTTGAACCCTGGGAACTAATGTGAGAAAATATACTCTAATTAGGCACAGTATGCTGAAACAGCCCATCTTTATAGTAGAAAGAGCTAGCAAGCCATGTGTGTAAACTCTTAACTCCTTCATTTACTGGCTGTATGGCCTTGGGCAAATTACCTAACTTGTTGGAGCTTCAGCCTCTGCAAAACTGAGATAACCATACCTATTTTTCAGGGCTGGCATCCAGGTTGAATGAGATTCACTTGTGTGTTAAGTTTCAGACATAACTTCACAAAGAAAAACCTTCACATGGCCAGTAAGCTTATGAACAGGTACTCATGTTCATGAGAGAAGTGTAAATTAAAACCACAACGAGATACCACTTCATATCCATCAGGATGTATAAAATTAAAAGATTACAATATCAAGTGTTGGTGAGGAAGCAAAGTAATTATAGTACTTTTTATGTTGCTGGTTGGGAGTGTAAATTGGAATAAAGTCTTTGGAAAACTATTTGGCAGGCTCTACTACAGTGGAAAATATGCATACCCCATGGCAAAGCAATTTCATTCCTGACGTTGCACTCAAGAAAAATGACAGTTCATAATATCAAGAAACTGGTAGCAGCACAGATATTCATCGAAAGGAGAATAAATAAGCATATTGTAGTGGAAGCTAAATGGAATACTACTCAGCAGCAAACTACTAATAAATGCATAGGTAAATTTCACATGTATTATGATGAATGAAAGAAGTTAAAAAAGTACGTGTGTTATATGATTTCACTTATATGAAATTCCATTTATATGGTTCCATTTATGTTTAACTGATATGAAACTAAAGGATAGGCCAAGACAAATCTTTGGTAATAGAAGTCTGAGCAGGAATGGCTCTAGGGCAATACATAAACTGGGCAAGGACACGAAGAAACTTACTGAGGTATTAGAATGTTTCTTGAAGTGAATCATGGCCATATGGGTGTAGAGAGATGTAAAGTGAGTAAGGTATACATGTAGGATTTGTGGACAGTATTACAAGTTACATAATGCAAAAATGTTGCCAGGAAATGTATCTAGTATGTAGAAGTGCTCAGCAAACATTAGAACCTTTTGTTGCCTTGCTGTTTTCTAGTTAAAATTACTACATGTAGTTTATCACAGTTCCATCAACAGAAGGAACATAGGGCTAGTCCCTAGTTCAGCAGGAAGACAGGGCCCTGCCGAGAAAGCTAGGTTACTGCTCAGACTAGGTGAAGTGGTCCCATGGGGGCGGGGCTAAGCAGCACCTTGTAGATGTGGGCATAGAAAGATGTGTTGCTACCCTGTGGCCATAGGAAGTTTGTGGAAAGGAGCACATCCCAAACGATTGATGTTAAAGGCAAGAGAGTATGGTGTAGAAGTGGAGAGACTTTGGGCCATGTGTGGAGAGATATGAAGAGCTCTGTTTAACTAGTGTATGCAAGAAAGTTTGTGAGGTAGGAGAGCTATTGCAGAGGTTTGCAAAGTTGTGAAAAAAAATCAAGTGCCAGGATGAGCAATTTGGACACGATTTTATTGGCAGTGGAGGACTTGAAAGGTTTTTCAGTCACATTGTCAGAACTGTGTTTTGGAGATTATTCTGATAGTTGCAAGCGAGAACTCCAAGAAGGGTGACTGAGTTACAGGGGTGGGGAAGGGAGGGAAGGAGGGAAGGAGGGAAGGAGGGAGGGAGAGGGAGAGAGAGAGATATTAGGGATAAAGGGACAGAGTGTTTGCAGTGGGAAGAGGGTACAGGACTCATGTGATGAGTCCTCTTTCCCACTCCATGCCAGTAAAGCCAAACATCCTACAGCCTATAGGCTAAAGCAGTGGTGGTGAATTTATGGTATGTGTGCTGCAGTGGGCATGCAGAGCCCTCTCTGTCAGCACATGAGCTAATGAGCCAAGTTGCCCTGAATTGCTCCAGCAGCTGAGTATTGTATAACAGTGCACAAAGGGGCCAGGTGCATGCTCAGAAAGGAATAGCAGCACCAGACAATGATGCCACAAGCTACAATTCATTAGTCACTGCTTTCCTGGGCTCTTGGTTGGCTGGTCAGTGAGCTGCCAAGGATATTATATATCAGCACATGAGCTAATGAGCCAAGTTGCCCTGAATTGCTCCAGCAGCTGAGTATTGTATAACAGTGCACAAAGGGGCCAGGTGCATGCTCAGAAAGGAATAGCAGCACCAGACAATGATGCCACAAGCTACAATTCATTAGTCACTGCTTTCCTGGGCTCTTGGTTGGCTGGTCAGTGAGCTGCCAAGGATATTATATATATAAAAAAATTGAAATTTATTTTCTAAAATTTAGAAAGAGGTGTTCTAATTAAGAGACAGATTCTTTTAATGTTGTTTTGCTGCCTCCCTGGCCTATTTGAATCTGGAGTATCATATGCAGTTGTTTGTGAAGAATTTATTTATTTATTTGCTTGGCCTGGCTGTAATTTTGGCAGAAATCCCCACAAGGTAGGAAATGCACTCAGGTGCCTTTTTCAGAGAAGGCCAAAAGCTGGTAGTTGGTGGAATATTGCTCCCTTACACTAGTGGTCAGCAAATTCAAGAGGAACCTGAGGTGAGAATCACTGCTGTACATTGTTGATTCAGAGAATATTCAATTCATTAGTGTTAACTAATAGTGTTAAATATTTTTGATACAGTGATAGATTTGTATTGATTGCTTCATTTAAAAAAATTGGTGTTTTTGTAGACTCCAGTCTTGAACACCAAAAAAAAAAAAAGACTACAGCAAGAAAAGCAAAACTGAAAACAGATAGTGGAAGATCATTCCAAAAGACCTGAACAGAGTCATTCGGAGTGAATGAATACAATGGGAAAACATTATGTATTCAGTGTAGTGAAAGTGTTGTGTGTTGTACATCAAGTGTCAGATGGCACTTTGACAGAAACCACAAAAGTGTTGCTGAACTTTAGTGAAACTGAAAGAGTTTTTGAAGAAAAACTGAGGAAATATCATTCCCAGTATTTTAGTTTTTCCAACTGTCTTTCTAAAACAAATCATTTGACAGCTACCAGCTTTCACATTTCACTGCGCATAGCAAAACATAGTAAGCCCCTCTCTGATGGGGATTTTATCAAAATGGCCATGTTGTCTGGGAGTGATTACCTTTTTCATGATTTCCCAAACAAGGATAAAATTATACATCACATCTCTGAAATGTCATATAGCAGAAATACTGTTAAAGATCGAGTCCTGTGCATGGCAAGTGATGTTAGCTGCTCACCTCTGACTTACAAAAGGCAGCCTGTTACTCCATGTGCTTGGATGAGAACACAAGTATAATTAAGCAAGGCTATCAGTAATTTTGCATTATGTTGTTGGTGAGATCATGAGAGAAGAGCTGGTGAAACTGTGTGTAGGCCTAGAAGAACACAAGGAATCGATAGACATCTACAATGCTGTGATGGAGACTTTTTGTCACAAGATATAAGACCAGAAAAAGTGGTTTCAGTTATTAGTGATGAGGCACTTTGTAAGGGGGGGCAACATCTGGTTTCATACAGTTCTCTGTTAAAGGAGCAAAACACCCAGTCATGTAGTTTCATTGTATTGTTCATCAAGAAGCTCTTTGTATCACGGAAAGCAGCAAATTTAGGAGCTATCTTCAAAGATATCACAAAAATGGTGAATTGCATCATGGCTAGTGCTCTTAATTTTTGACAGCTTCAAGCACTTTTTAATGAGGTTCAGGCACAATATAATACTTTACTTATGTACAGTAATGTCCAGTGATTGAACAGAGGATGAGTCCTGGAGATATTTGTAGCCTGCTTGGATGAAATTAGGCTGTTTATAAATAAAAAAGGGCAGGAATTTCTACAGCTCACTGATCTCACCTGGATTAACAACTTCATATTTTAAAATTTTATTTATTTAATTTGTACAGATTTTACATTATACTTCAGTGTTCAGGTGTAGGGAAAAAATAGAAAGGATGTTTTGTGTTATTAAAATATTTGAGAGCAAACTGCAGGTTTTTGAGAGACCTTGAATGGGCAGCTGAAATATTTTCCAAATCTAAAATGTATTTTGAACATTCTACAACATTCACAGACAATCCTACAAGTCATCAGGAAATCTACAAGGAACTTTCCTGCATTGTAGTAGCTGCAAGGGAGAATTTTATTTTATTATTATTTTTACACACATAATGATCACAATTATCACAGGGAATTTGTATCTAATACATGTCTTAATTCTTCTTTTTCTCATTTCCTTCCCTTTCCTTCAATCCTTCTTCCCCCTACAAAACTGTTTCTGTTGTTTTCCTTTTGTTTTTTTTTATCCCTGATCCCTTCTTTTCCTCCCCCCTCCCTTATTCCCTTACTCATTTGAATATCTTCTTCCTACTTCCCAATGTCTATCCTCCATTTTGGTTCTTTTTTGCCCTTTGAGTTTCTCACACAAGAGAAAATATGATATTTAAACATGTGTGTCGGATTTATTTCACTTAAAATTTTGTTCTCAAGGAACACCCATTTAGAACACTCCATTGTATATAAAAACCACATTTTCTTTATCTGTTCATCTGTTAATAAGCATATAGGCTCTTTCCAAGGGTTAGCTATTACAAACTGTGCTGCTATAAACATGAGTGTGCATATCTCTCTGGGTATGATGCTTTTAACTCTTTTGGGAAGATATCTAGGAGGGAATAGCTATGTCAAGGAGACCTCCTCTGGTTTGAGTTTTTTAGGAATCTCTATATTGATGTCCTTAGTGGTTGTAACAAGTTACACTCCCACCAGCAATGCAGAAGTTTTCCTTTTCTCCCATAGCCTTGCCAGCATTCATTATTTATTGGCTAATTTTTTGGCAATAGCCATTCATTCTGGAGTGGAGATTGAAATTTCTGTGTCATTTTAATTTTCAGTGATCCATTTTCAGTGATCTCAAAAGACCAGTGATGTTGAACATTTTTTTCACATAAAATTTGCCATTTGTACTTCTTTATCTGAGAAGTATTTATTCATTTCTGGTGCCCATTTTTGTGTTGGTTCTTTAAATTTGGGAAGTCTGATTTTTTTTGTGTTTTTTTATATATTCTAGATATTAGTCCTTTGTCTGAGGAACAGCTGATAAATTTTTTTTCCATTCTATGGGTTGTCTCTTCACTCTCTTGATGGCTTCTTTTGCTGTATGAAAGTTTTTTTTTTTTTTGGTGCCAGGGATCATACTTGGGTCCTTGTGCTTGCAAGTCAGGCAGCAGCGGAGCTAAATCCCAGCCCTGAAAGTTTTTAAATGTGATGTTATTTCATTTGTTGATTCTCTGTAATATTTCTGCCAAGAAGAATTTTAGTAACAGGTTTTTACAGTTCTGTAAGATAGAGATAACCTTGTATTTTCTTTTCCAAATAAAACCAAATTTGAAGAACTTGATATTTCCTGCTTATACTGGTTAGAATTTGGAAATCTTAGAATTTTAAGAAAGCTGTACCTGGAAAATAAATTTTATGTCCTGTGTTTAGCACTTGAGAAGATAGAGAAGATAGAGTGTGAAAGGGTGATAAAAGACAGCATTCTTGCCAAATAATTTTAAATGAAAGCACTTAGGGTTGCTTTCCTTACTTTGTTTGGATCATTTTATGCTTGCGAGCAGCTGTTCTCAGCTTTGAATTTGTTAAATCTGATACAAGAACAGACTAACTGATGACCTGGGTCAACACTACATGTGTTGCTTTCAAACTAATGAAATATGAGCCAATGTTTGATAAATTATCAGCATGCACACAGCAGCAAAGACCACATTCATTGTGCAAAAGCACACCAAATGCAACCTTTTATCTTTCAGTAAAAATACTTAAACTGTTGAAAGCTCTGTTATTGTGTTTTTCTTTTAAGGCAAAAGATGTTAATGTATGAGTTGTCCTTTTCTAAACTAAAATCTCAGTCTTCAGATTTAACTGCATTGTTTATACTTTGTGATAAATATGTGGGGTTTGGGTTGAAGTTTGGGCACCTTGGTCTCTAAAATGCTTTCCATCACTGGGCTAGAGCCCAAGAGTGAGAACTTATAACAGGAATGCTGGCCATGCATAGGTTCCTATATTGAATGTTTTCTCAGAGATAGGAATACTTTCCCACTTATTTTGAAAGCGAGGGTGGAGTGGAAAGGAGGATTCTTGTAATGGGGCAGTTAGTGGGGCATTGGTAGGACCTAAGCACAGATGGAGCCTCAGCTGCATCAACCTGCTCCCACAGGTATCTGAATTGTACCACGGCGTAAATACTGTCAGAGAGCAAAGGGCAGCATCATGTGGTCTTCTACCATTATACCATTGGCTACAGGTTGCTCCTGGTGGGGGAGGTAAGGAGTCCAACCTCTTGGACAAGTGGCATCCTCTACTCTGGAGCAGTTTTCTGGAGAAGTGCCAGCCGTGAAGTGCTCAGAGGTGCACTACCATTACCAGGCAGTACTCAGAGGTGCACTACTATGGACAGAAGAATCAGGGAGGACACAAACACATCTAAGATGGCTCCTTCTTGGAGCTGGTATCCCTCAAAAGTAATCCTACTTTCTCTTCTTTCATGAAGGCCTTTGTGGGCCATCCAGCCTGGGCTGGCCACCACTTACCCTGGCCCCCAAGTCCCTTGACCACCCCATTACCATCCTGTCATTGGCTTTACTTGACCATCGTCTCCGTCAGACAGACTCTTAAGGGAAAACACTGGCCTTGTCTCCTTCACTGTCCCTCTCAAATCCAGAATCTGGCACCATTGTTGGCACAGAGGAGACAAATCAACATTTCTGTGGCATGGGTCCTTTGCTCAGTGGCCCATGTTCTCTATGCCATCACTACTGTCCTCGCTCACCTCACTGACTCAAGCCGAAGTCATTGACTACATTCTGACCCGGGAGACTCTGATGAACCACTTGTGGAAAGCAGGTAACAGTCAGCTCCACTGGGAGTCTTCAGCCTTGTTGCTTTGGTTAGACAGTGGTACCTTGGTTCACAAATGCTTTTGTTTGCAAATAATTTGGTTCACAAACGGAAGTGTTTCACAAAAATTTATTTTTGTTTGCAAACTTTACATTGGGGGACAAATGTCTGTGGACTCTTTCTCACACAAACACAAACGTAAGCATCTTTTCCAAAATTGTAGAACAAATTAAGTTCATGAACTGAAGTACCACTGTACATGCCATTGGAAAGTTTATTTAAAACAAATTATATGGTAAATTTTTTTCTCCATTGCAAGTGGCACAGGGGTACACAATTTTGCTGTACCTCTTTTGGAGAGAGAAAAAAAACCCTAGGAGTTCTTAAAGCCAAATAATTATTTCCATCAGCAGGAAGTCAGAACTCTGTCTGAACTGAACAGGTACTGTTCTCCCTGACTGTTTAATTTTCTTTAAATGCCATTTGCATGCTTTCAGTGCTGAGAGGATCACTTCAGGAGTTACAGAATGAAAGAGAAGTCACTGGAGAGAAAGGAAAGATTTGATAGACTCGGAAAGCTGGTGAATGGCTGCTACTTGAGATAGATTTCCACATTTCCTGGCAATTGCCTAGGAGCCCAGGGACACACACAGCTTGACACACTCGCCCTCCCTATGAGGGTGTGGAGCTGTGGAAATGCTGGCAAGATCCAGAATACTTTAGCCTTTTGGAAACATGCTGTGATCACTTCCTGGAGTAAGGTGTGGGTTGGCTGAGCCTCCTCAGGTGAACCTCTCTGTCTGTAAGAAAAAACAATTTAGGGAGCTATATAAACTTTCCTGGTTGTCACTTAAGGCTCTGCAGCTGCAGGGTGATACATGAGTGAGTCCATAAGATAGTCAAAGGAGCATTTAGAGAACCTGAGGGGCCATATGTAACTGACATTCAGGGAAACTTTCTCCTTTGTCAATGCCTTTAGGTCTCTTCTGTCTTCTCTACTCAGGCCTTCTGCCTTAAAGATTAATTTTACAATATGTTTCAACTTAAAAAGGAATTGTAAAGGTGTCAGACATCTCCATGTGATAGGACCAAGGCTAATATCTGGGGATTCCAAAGTCATAGTGTTAGAGAGGAGACAGACATATTAGTAGATGTGGACAGGTGACACCAGGACATCCAAGAACAGGATGCTCTTGGCTGTGATGGGACAGAGATAGCATTAGAGAGATTGGTGAGTTTGACTGAAAGCAGTAGGACTAAGGCTTTCTGAGTATAGAGACCAGCCTGCTCCAAGACTTGGAAATCTGAACATGCATGATTCAGGGCTGTCCAAGTAGTTTGATAGGAAAGAAAATGAAGTCAGGCTGTATGGATTTGGCCTGAGGTCAGAAATGTGGCTGAAGATCATAGCACAGACCTCATAAAGACCTTTAAACATCATCCAAATAAAGGAGAGAAGCTCCAAGGAGGCTTAAATATGGCATTTCTCAATTGCAGTTGTTGGGAGGAGCGATTAGAATTAGTCAAATCCCCTCATAATGGAGTTTCAGGAGTCAAGAATACTGGTGAGTGAGGTTTTTTTGAAAAGGAAGCTTCATTAGCTACCCTTAAATCACCCCGTAAGGGCCATTCTGACTGCTTCTTTTTCTGGCAGGTGCAGTGGATAACACCTTAAGTTAAACAGGAAGAGATGACCAGAGACCAGATAACATGGGAGAGACTGGCACATTCTGTTTTCTGGAATACTTTGATCAATGAGGGTTTCTCTTCTTCTTTGATGGTCAGGGATTTCTAGAAATTAAAGACAATTTATCATGTGTACAACAGTTGGTGGATTGGTGATCAACTGCACAAATAAATATGCCCTGAGTACCTACTGTGTGTTAGGTTTCACAGATAATCTTGTTCTGTCACCTAAAATGCTCTTTTTTTTTTTTTTTTTTTTTTTTTTTTTTACTCTGTCCTTATTTTTATTTCATTCTACTGTCTGCAGTTCTCATCTTTCCCTTCTGATTCCAAACCCTATTACTGAGAAGTAGGGAAGCTTGTCGTACATCATTATATTGACTGAGATTTTATGATGGTTGTTGATATTGTGATGCTGATGATAATAATGAAGAAATTACTGATGTTGAAGTGAAGTTATGTGGGAAGTAGGTTGTAACGGACAGAACAAACACCTGATCTGGTTCTAGCCTTATTCTGTGTTTATAGTGGGCATAAAGGAACTTGAACCAAATCTCTATAAACTATTGTATGGCTGGGCAATTTCTTGTTTGAATAAATGTAGGATTCTCTCTTTGCTTTTAGTGGACAAAACATGAACTTTGTAGTCCTGTATCTTGTATAGTTCCTGAGTCATGGTTGATATACAACATGTGTTTATTTAATAAATAAAAGAAAGGAGGGGTGAACCAGAAGATTGAGTTCCTAGTCTTCCCTTGGGATTGAATTCTAGTATTTTGGACTTTGCTGTATCCTAAATTGCTTTGGGCCACTTCTGATCTACCTCTGGAATACACTAACTCTGAGTAGTCACTATATATTTCTTGAGCACTTTCTTTGTGCTGAAAGCAATATACATGGCTGAGAAATAATAACATGTCCCAGTCATGGCTCCCATGGCTGTGAAGGGATGATGATTTTCTCTTCCCTCTTCACTGACAGGACTAACTTCCATCCACACCTGGCTTCATGTATCTGGTTTGCCAGGAATCTCATAGAATATTCTTTTTTTTTTTGAGGTACCGGGGATTGAACTCAGGACCTTGTGCTTGCAAGGCAGTTGTGGTGTCACTGAGCTAAATCCCTGGCCCTTAGAATATTCCTAATAGGTATAATTGACAATGTGAAATAGGAAGAAAAGGGCTTTAAGGTGTAGGGGAAGTGGAAAGGGTAGGGGAAAAGAAATAAGAGAAAAGAAAAAAATATGAGAAAATGGAAATAAAGTATTTGTAAATAGGGAAGGGAGGAGGGGGTGAAGGGAGGGCAGGGGTAAGAGGAAAAAATGAGAATCAAGACCTGTCATATAAAGGTACAAGATCCCAATGATGAATGTAACCACTGTATACCTAAAATGTACCTATAAACTCAATGAGAAAAAAAGAATATTCTTAATAAAGGTTTTATGAGTGTAACTAGCACTCAAAAAGTCTTCCTGTGAATGTATAGGGACAAGTCATTGTCAGTAACAGTAATGACTGTATCTTCTCGAATTTGAGGACATGAGGGTAGACCTAGGATGAACAAAATATATCTGACTTTGCTTCTCACTTAAATTGTTTTTTGAGTTTATCAAGCCTTTGACTGAAATAAACCTCTTTCAGGATCTGTAACTTGAGAGATTTGGATCAGTGCTTCCCTAATGTCCCTTCTATCTCAAATGTACTAGTATTTTAAGTCTACTAATTGGAATCTTGGAACTCAAGACTCAAGGATGTGCAATTGTGTGAGTTCTTAGTGTTGTCGCAGGATGTAAAAAACCCACTGGGTGCACCTGGAGCCTAGAACTTACTTTTACCTTGCTTAGAAAGGACTCATTTTTGTAAAGTATAGATAAGAAAATCTACTCTGGGGTGCTATGGCAATTAATTAGTTAATGTTTGTGAGGCATAAAAAGGAGCAAAAAGCTCTGCATGCAAAAAGTCATATAAATGCTAAGTGTTATTGTTTTCCATCTGATTTCCCCCCATTCTATCTTAGTTTCATATCAGCCTAGTCATAACAACATCAGTTGGGGCTCTTCTGGCTAATTATGCGGCCAATAAAAGGAGAAGAATTCCCTTTAACATTTTCATTGCAATTTCTTTTTGTCTCTGAACCCCTCCTCTCATTTCTCTAGTGTGTTATTGAGAGTTACTAACTACTCACGGGTCAGAAAAAAGTAATCACTTCTGTTACCTCACTATGCTCACTGTAGTCTGTGAGATGCCAGCACTGTCCTCACAAGTCAGCAAATGGCATTTCAGGACTTACTGGGCAAACACTATGGAGGATTCACAGATAAACACCCCAGGGATCTCCACCCTGCAGGGGCTCTTTTTCGAGGGAAAGGTAGAGACTAGTTTCTGCTTCTGCTGTAGGTAGAATACAGCAAACTTGGAGAGGCCCAAGCTGTGGTGTTCTTGATGAGTAACATTAATAAATTGTGAGGCAAATGATGCAAATGCAGATTCCTCTGTGCACCCCAGTCTATTGTCATGATAATACCATGTAGCAAAACAACCCCAAATTCAGTGACTTACAGCACTGAGAATTTATTTAGTCTTAAGAAACTACCTGCCTCTCAAGAGAAAGGTCCTGAGTTCAATCCCTGGTATCAAAAAAAAGGAAAGAAACTACATGTTGGTGATTCAGATGTGGCTCAGCTGGATGATTTCTGGTCTCAGCTTGTCTAGGGCTCATCTGGCTCTTGGCAAGATGGCTGTCCTTGGAAAGGATACCTCAAAGGACTGAGCTCTGTTACTGCTATCTCATCCTCACTTTGTCTAGTCTGAGTGTGTCATTCTTAGGACATTCTAGGGGTACACGAGTGAGAAGAGCATCTGAAAGCCTCTTTGCGACTTGGATTCATAAACAACACATCTTCAATTTTATCTGTTCAATTCACCAAAGAAAGGGGCATTACAGAGCCCACATTTAGGAGGTAGCTGGGGACTCATAGCAAAGGACCAGCATAAAGGAAGGGGTAAGGAAATGGACTGTTAATGCATTCAACACTCCTTAGGTCTAGGATGTCTAAATCTGAGGAATTAAGACATTTGCATGTCTAATCATTTTTGTAGGTGATCAGTGAAGTCTGAAAACAACTGGATACAAGCAAAAGCAGCAGAAAAGTTGGAGTTTGCAGAAGATGTGGAATTACTGGCCACCCGGCCAACCTTGCTCTAAAGCAGTGGTGGGGACCCTATGGCATCTGTGTTATCTTTTGAGACAAAAGATGTGAATGTATGAGTTGATTTTTTTAAGCTGGGACCTCGGTATTCAGGTTTAATTGCAGTGTTGGCATTTTGCGATAAATAAGTGGGTTTTGGGTTGCAGTTTTGACACTTGTATCTCCTCAGCTGTCAGCTCTCCATTTCTTCATCTCCAGAACTGAATTGAATCTCTTCGATTGTCATTGAAGTCATGCGCCCGGTGACTCTATGCTGACTGGCACCTTGAAGAAGTTCCTATGAAACTTGGTTGGAAACCCTGGAAGTTTGGAAGATTTTAGGAGAGGAGGTGGAAGAACAGTAAGAACAAAAGCTCAGAGGCAGAGGATCTAAAGGTGCATTGGAATATAGTGTGGTGTGGCTTAAGAAAACCCAGGATAGCTGTCTGGAATGGTAAACTGGACCTAGATTGTGATGTGCCCTCAGTAGCTGAGTTTCGCAGATTTGGTGGTTGGTTAATGTGTTGTGATCTTTTGGAGACATCTGAGAATGAAACCAATGTAGCAGCTGGAAACAAAATTGTCATGTACTGAAACAGGGCTTTTACTTCCTAAGTTGGACCTCATATCATGAGAAGCTTTCTTATATATAAAACTGCTGTGTTAAATCAGCATGCATTATGAGGATGTAATCACAAAAGTAAGTTTTAAAATCTCTGTTTTGTTCTATGTCTTTGATGGGACCAGTCCTTCCTCCATCCTTGGTGGAAAGTTCAAGTAGGCTTCATGATTTTGCTGGTCACTCTTGGGTTAAACAAAGTCTTCTGGTTAGTAATTTAAGGTCTATTTTGTATCTAGGAGTCCAAAGGTTGATCTTGGTTTAATGTGTGCGCTATCCTCCCATTTTACATTTTTTCATTTCAACAGCTCAGAACTGCTAGGAGAAGGAAACCTGTGGTCAGGAAAAGAAATGTGACTTGCTTTTTCTCACTTCTATTTACTTTAGTGTCTACTCTTCCTACCTACAACTTTTAATCACAATTTCTCCCTGTCTAGGATTTAAAGAAGGGAGAAGAAAGGACACAGGTATGTCTTTCTTTGATGGGTACAAGCATTGGCTGGCTGTTGTACTCTTTGACTCTTTCTCTTGAAGTTCTGCAGAGACACCCTATCTGAGGTTGGGTGCAAAATAGTGGCAGGAAATGGATGGAGGAGCGAGGAGGCCAAGCAAATGTGTGATTGCAGGCAAAATGGAGGGGAAAGTCACTTGAGATGATTACAGAAAGAGACTCTGGCATGTAAATTACACCTCAGCATTGTTCCGATTTAAGGCATTCCTTTGCCTCCACCCATTCAGACATAGGTGAGGAGATATTGTGGAAGAAGGGTTTGCAGGGTCATAAACTCCCAGACTTGCAGCAGTTTTCTCCTGCAGAAAGAGCAGCTTCAGCTCCAGGGCAAGCCTCCAAAGACAGTTACAGGTATGGAATGTTAAAAAAGCATGCAGAAACTGTGAATAGAAAACAAAACTGGTAAAAGGGATACCAATAATATGGTGATGTGCTGACAGTGTCTTCCGTCCCTCTACTTCTTGGAAGTCTTCTTGCTTCCATTCCCGATGCAGGTGAAGGACACACACCCAGCTCTTAGCTTCTCCATTTTTATCCTCCAGGCACCTGACAATCTCTAGTTTATCTCTGCTGAGGCTTAGTTACTCCTTTCAGGTGTCTCTCCTGGATGTTTTCATTTACTTTTAAGGTTCTTGCCGGTCTCCAGGAGACACTTCTTCATCCTGTTATGTCTGGGAGGGTGGTCACTCTACCCACTTCTTCTCTGGCTTGGATGTCAGCTGTTCTCCAGCCTAATTTTTAGTCTTAGGATTGTTCAAGGAGGAGTCAGATAGCCATCCCCTACTCTCTGTGGAAGGGCACACTTCAACAAGTCAAAGCACAGCTCTCTCTGAAGGAATCCTCAAAAGTCCTCTTCCAGCAGTCATCTCCCAGCTGTTAAATAGGAATTGCAGAGTCTTGTAGTTTTGGGGGTGGGTATCTTCTTTATTCTGCCACCTTCTTTGGGAATGTCAGGTAAACTTCAATTTCTTATAGCCTGTTACACTTTGCATGACCTTTGGTAGGAAGGATGTTGAGTCCCCAGACTGGCTGTGTGCTGGGCCTTGGGGAAGCTGGAAGGATTAGAGCTAAAGCGGGCTGTCTAGGGGCTCTCTGCCTGGCTGGGGAAGGGACCCTAGAAGCATCGTCTTCTTAATTAACTAGTTTTGACAAGTCTGGCAGAAAGCTCTTTGAAATCATGGGAGAGCCTTAGACTTTACATTTCTCCCTTTTATTAAAGTGGTGGGAGTGAGATGCTATGGTTTAGATGTGGCTTGTGCCTTCCAAAATTCATGTTTAAATTTAATTGCCAAGGTGATGGTGTTGGAAGGTAGGGCCTTTAAGAGGTGATTAGTTTGTTAAGAGGGATTAATGCTTTTCTTGCAGGACTGGGTTAACTTCAGTGGGGCTGGATTAATCACAGAGAGAATGATTTATTATAAAGCGAGGGTGACCCTCAGTGTTTTGTCTTGCCCATATGCACCTGCTTGCCCTTTCAAATTCCATCACATTGGGATGAAATATGAGGCCCTAACCAGATAAGGTAACTGATCTTGGACTACCCTGTGCCCAGAACTTTGAGCCAAAAATAAACCCCTTTTGTTTATAAGTTACTCAGCATTAGAAACTCTGTTTTAGCAATAAAATGTGGACTAAATCATTGGTGCTCCTCAAAAATCTTCTGAGTGAATGTAAGAAGTAGGGCCTTTTGGTTTTGAGATGAGTATCTTTTTCTTTAAGGTCAAAGTATTTAAAGAAGAAAGTCCTAGAGTTCATTCAGAGCAATCACGGAAGTGTATATATTTTATCCAAAAGGAAATTGGTAGATGCCTGAGCACAGCCCAACATCCCCCACCAGGCTCATCTGAGCTGAGGATTATAGAGAGGGGAGAGCAAGACACCAAAGCAGTCCTGGGTAGAAAGCAGTCAGGTAGGAGGAACACTTGTGGGAGCTTTGACAAATAAACAATCCATGGCTCCAAGGAGCCTGAGAATTTCTAGTTTTTTGCAGCAGGGTGATACTTAACAACCATTCCTAGGTAGTCACTTGTTTTCTATTTCTGTCTGGAGCTGACTCTGGGTACTTTTTGGTTATGCCTCATAATTGCAAGGGGTAGATGTAGCAGATCACTTTGGAGCTTGAAAGTGCTAATGTGAATTCAAGTTCTGCCACTTTCAAGCTCTGTATTTTTGACCTCTCTGAGTTTCCTTGTCTGTAAAATGGGGGTAGTTACAACTATGTTATAGGGTTGTGATATAGTTTAAATGAGATATGTGGGCAAAGGCCCTGGGATGTGGTAGAAGTTCCACAAGCATCCGTTTCTTTCCTGCCTTATGTGCTGGAGGGTTTGCAAAGAAAGGTGAGAAAGACCTACTTTCTCTCTAGAGCAGTCATCATCTGTGACCTTGTTCTAGAAAGACTCAACTGTGGGAAGGCCAGCTTCAGTTCAGTGGTTTGCATTGGTCCCAGATATCTGAATTTTGTGCAAGGAGTGATTTGGGAGGCCCATGCTATTCAATGCCTAACTAGACAAAAATTAAGAAAAGGAGACCCCCAAGAGTGGAAATGACCCATTCAACACCAGGGCAAGTGAATGAAGGAGTGATGAAGGAGCTGGAAACCAACTCTGTCCTTCATTCTTGCACCTGCCCAGCTGCTGCTTGTTAGGAGAGTGGAATATGTGCTTGGGAGGTGGCTCCAGGGTTCACTGCTGCAACCTCATTCCTTACTCCATAATGTCTCCTGTTACATAGGGTGCAGCAATAAGTTTCTAAACCAGTAGCTTCACATGCTTTTCACTCCAGAAAAGTTTCCTGTTCTCCTCATACTAAAGTAGGTGGCCCTACTGGGATTTCCTGGAATCCCAACATAGAATTTGTTTAGACTTTTACTTCCTATCCTAGACTAGGAAGGCATGATATGGAACTTCATACTCCTTGTTGTATGTGCAGGGTTCCCTTATGCTTTGGCACTTAGTAAGCCTCCATAACTCCTTGTGGATGAATGAGTATGTCAGCTGGGTTCATTCTGCAGGCATGTGGGGCCCCACCTTTAAGCGTGAGTCCATAGGGACTCTATTAGCCACAAATCACCTCCTAGGTTACTGGGGAGGCCCCAGCTGAGGTATTAGCAGTATCCGGAATTACAGGCTTCCCTGAAGCTCTCCAAATTCCCACTGGCCTACTCCTGATTTCTCAGCCAGCACCCAGTTAATAATGTCCACTTAGGTGCCAGACTGGTGGCTTAGTCTCTGTGTAGGGAGGGAGAGGAGCTAGTCGCTTAGGGCTGGGTCGGTATCAGATTCTCAGCCATGGAGGAGGGCGACTTAGTTAGAACAGGCTTTATTGCACAGCATGCCCTTTTCCTGTGCCAAACAGAGCAGGAAGCTTTAGTTGGATCATTGCATCTCCCCCCAGGAGACATCTAGCAAAGGTGGGAGGTGACTGACATGGATGGGCTCTAAAGAAATGGCAAGGAGGGCCAGCTCCGGGCAGAAATGGGAAGAGAAAAACCCAGCTTTCAATGAATTTGTTAGAGTGGGGGTAAAAGAGAGAGATAAGTAAGATGAAGCCCTGGGGAGGGACAGAGAGGCAAAGATGAAGTTATTAAAGTCTAAATAGCATGCAAATAATTTCATGGCTTTTCTTAAAACTACATTTTGTTTGAAACTCACAAACTTCTGGTTCTAATTATTTCATTGGTTATATTTGTCCTTGCTGTGAAATCTTGCAAATGAGACTAAATTCTCCAGTAATGATATTTCCTAGTTGCTATGATTCTATTTTCACTCAGGATAACAAATACGTAGCTTGTTCAGAGTGGTGGTAGCTGTTGAGTTTCTCAAAGCCTAGGAAATTGAAGAGCAGAAGTGAATGGCTTTTGCAAAACTTTATTGCCACATGCTTGCTTCTAAGTCTGAAATTTCTTCTTTCCCCCCTCCCTTCTTCCCTTTTGATCTCTTATTCATCCATCAAATATTTATTGAGCATCTAAAATGCACCAGCTGGGGTGAAGAGACGAACAAGAGAAATATGGTCCATAACTATCCAGTATAGATTGGTAGGAGCTAGTAAGTTCCATTCATTCATTTATTCAGTAAATATTCATAGAGTGCTGGATACTTGATTATTTCTGAGCTAGGCATTGGGAATACAGGGATAAATAAGAGAATGGCAAATTACTTTAGCTTTTGTACAGGTTATAATTTGGGTGGGAAAAGATGTTAATAGCAAAGAAGTTCATAAAATAAAAACATAATGTGTTGGAAAGACACTTAGTGGTCCAGTCCATATAGGTATCTTTCCTCATTGGCTCATGTTTCATAAATGTTGTTCAACCCTGAGGTCTGGAACTGCACATTCATGGTTTAATGTAATTATGGGTGTGGGTGTGTGTGTGTGTGTGTGTGTGTGTGTGTGTGTCTAAACAGGGAAATGTGCATCTCCTGCCTCATTTATTCCCAAGAAGGGGTAACTTCTTAGGGGAAATATAAGATATCAAGTGATTATCTTACTCCTGTTGATCACTCTTCCTTATTACCAAGAAAACCCAAGGGATCTATGGAACCCTACAGGTCTGTGTAGCTAGAAAGCTAAAGGTCAGCTAGTGGGACAGTAAATTTAGCCACAGTGAAGACTCCTGTTCTCATTGATTTTAATAGTTTTGTTATATTCCAGGGGCTCCAGTCCTTACTTAAGAGACCTGGGCCCCACACTGTGACAGGACTCTGACACTTTATGTCAGAGGTAGGATAGAAAGAACCACAAACATTATTGTTTCTGCCCGGTACAGTGGTTTAATCTATAAATATAAGAGAATGGCATCCACAGCTCTTTCCAGTCCCCACCACCTATGGTTACAAATGGAAGGCCTCACTGGGGTCTCACATGTCCCCTATGCGATCCCCTCACCAGACAGAGAAAACATGGCAGTCCCAGTGAATTCAGTCATTTTCTGTCTGTACCTTTTTCTGCCACGCTGGCCCCATAAATGATGGGGCCTCCATAAATGATGCTGATCTGACAGGGCTTTAAGAGCATTTAATGACACATGCCTCATAAAAAGTATTTTATAGTTAGTAAGCAACTGAATTTATTACTCTTATTGGGCTATGGTAATAAAGTACTTAGTTCTTACTTTTGCAAATATAGAACTCATTGGGGATTTGAGGCAGATTTTGTTTTACAGAGATGACCACAATAGCACCTTCTACTTCCATGTACTTCTTTAATGTGACTTGGACCTTCTCAAGAGGCACAGTCTTTTCTCTGTCTTGACTCTGGGTTAATTCTGTTACTGCTTTGACCTATGGAATATGGCCAGCTGACACTACCAGCTCTGGGAGAGAGCCCTTAGCCAGCTTGGCAATTCCTACTTCCTGCCTCTTGCAGCCAGCTGCCATATAAGATGTATGATTAGGCTGATAGTATGAGATAATATGCCGTGTGGAGAGAAAGAAAGGCCAAGGAGCAAAAAGGATATGCTGAGTAAAGAGGCCATCTTTGAAGTGGATTTTCTACCCTCAGATTCCTGAATTGCCAACTAAATTCCTCAGCTCTCAAACCATGGAATTGTAAAAAGAAAATGGTTATGACATTAGGTTTTAGAAGTAGTTGTTTATCCAGCAACAGAAACTAAATAGTCCTTTTTTCCTCTTTTAGGTTTGTGTCTCTTTTTCCCAAGGCCTTGCTGATTGTGTTGAATTGGGAAAAGCAAGACTTTTCCAGTCCGGGTGGTCTGGCATTTACATTTTTATTTTTAATTTTTTTGGTATTGGGGATCAAACTCTGAGATCTTGACTCAGTCATATATTAGTTGTATGTTCACATAACACTTTGAATTTCAGCTTTTTTAACATCACGGGTCCTGATAAAGACTCTGGGTATGGTGAGGTTGCAATGTGTTAATCCAACTGAAAGTGCCCAGCAGCATGTTTGGACCTAGGCATAGTCAGGTGTAAATTGAAAGTAAAAGAACCTCCTGCAGTTCTGGAGACAGCTGCTCCAGTCAACCCACAGCCCTGAGGAGGCTAGTCCCCGGCACCACTTAGTTTTGATAGATTCAAAGGTCTGCTTTTGGGGTGGGAAGGGAAGAGGGCTGAGTAGGATTGCAGTGTGGCAGCTTCAGAAGCAGCTCATGACTGCTTAGTACCAAGCCTTTCTACAAACTATATGCTACATCCTATAAAATACCTCTCTAATATTTATCTGCATTTCACGGATGAGGAAACTTATATTCAGGGAAACTGATGTGGCTTATCTGAAGACCTTCACTAGTAATGATGAAACAGTGATAATAAAAAGTCAAATTCCTGGTCATCAAGTCTACTAGGATTTGAGGCAATCACTTAGTATTTTTGACTTTAGCATAACGTGGAGAAGTTGAGGAAGTATCTAAGGGTCACGTGCTTTTTCTGTTTGTTTTGTTTTGGTGCTGGGAATTGAACTTGGGACCTTTCCCTTGCAAGACAGGCAGATAGGCGGTGGAACCACTGATCTAAATCCCCGGCCCAGGGGCATATACTTTTAAATTGTGAGCATTGCAATATGATGACTACTTGAACAACATAAACAATTCTGAATTACTGGAAGGCAGCAAACACAAGAAGTCTACCCCTTCCAACTGATCATTCTTGGTAAAACAGGTACAAAGGGCACCTTATTCCTTTTGCTTCCAGTTAGAGGTTCTTCTGGTTTGAGAATGTGTGTTCCTCTGTTCTGGAATTTTTCTTGACAGAAGCAGGGAGGTTTTTGACAAACAACTTTAATATTCTTTGTGTCTGTGTGTCTGGCACTAATAATCTTGAAAGCTTACAAGGTCACTGTTAAGATTAAATCTGAGTCATCCAAGGCAGATGTTGACACATTGTTATTTAAATCTTGAGCCGCTGAAGGACTTGCATCCCCCTGAGCTATGATTCACTGTCCAAATGAACACCCCAAATTCCAAGTAGCTTGCTGAGCAGGGACTGTAGACTCCATTAGGGCAGAAAGTCTGCCTCACTTTGTGTGATAAGGACCTGTGATCTGTTGGAGAAGAATCATAGCCTGTGGGGTGAATGTGTTTCAGGGGTTTTATTTTTTTCTCCTGCTTTTCATAAATCTTCCCATAATTTCTATGATTTATTATTTATAACTTTTTTGTTTTTATTTTTATATGGGCATGATTTTAAAATAAATGTATCATCCTAGGCATGCAACTTAATAAAACTTTACTAATATACACTCTGAGCACCACTGAGATCAAGACAGGGGCATTTTTACCACCCAGAGGGTCCCTTATGCTGCTTTCTGATCAATAACCTCTCAAAGTAACCACCACTCTGTCTTTTAATGCATGGCTTGGTTTTGTCTGTTGTAGGATTTCATGTAAAAGGAATCAAATGGTGTATATGCTTGTATCTGGCTCTTTTGCTCAGCAAAATGCCTCTGAGATTTACCTCATGGTGTTGTGTATATCAGCAACTTGTTCCTTCTTATTGTATATCTATACCACAGTTGTTTACCCCTTGCCCTGTCAGTGGACCCCTGGGTTGTTTCCATACTTTGGCTATTATGGATAAAGCTATTATACTATTTTTGTATACATCTTTCTGTAGATGTATGTTTTCATTTCTTTTGAAAAAATACCTGGAAATGTGTTTGCTGAGTCAGAATAGGCACATGTTCAGCTTTTTCAGAAACTGTTAAACATTTCCAATCTTAATATTTCCAGTCTTTTATAATTTTAGCCCTTCTGCCTAGTAGTGTCTCAGTTTGAATTTTTACTTTGCTGATGAATTATGATGCTGAGCACTTAGGCTTTTTGACCATTCATATATCTTTTAATTTTGTGAAGTATCTGTCAAAATATTTTACTCATTAAAATACTTAATTTTATTGGTGGAATGGGTTAATAAAAACATTGGCTGGAGGGTGGATTATAGAATATAGATAGACACAGTGATGAATAAGACAGAGCTATGAGGACAGCAGAAAAAACAATAGAAAGGGTTAACTTTCCACCTTGGTTGCAACCCATAAATGAATGGAAACCTTTAAGGAAATCATCTCTTGTCTTATTTAGAACAAAAGGATTTGAGTTGCAGGGAACACACACACACACACACACACACACACACACACACACACACACACACGCCATTGTGGAAGAACTCAAAGGCCAAAAAGGCTGCATTCAAATTCAAATCCTGAGATCTTGGGAATATCATGTGAATGAAGGGCACACAGTCCCACAGCACTAGCACTATCAGGTGCAGACATAAAATAGAGTTCATTGAGGGGAAATTTATAGACAGTGAGGTGGTAGAGTGAAAGCAATCCCTAGAGCCCTCACTTGGCCAGGCTTGAAGGTGTGTAGCGCCATGGCCAAAGCTCCAGAAGAGAGGTGTTCTTTCTCATGAGTCTCCTTATATTCATAGGTTTGAGGAAGAAAGAATATCACAGCTATATGGCAGTGCAGGTCGTTGCATTATTAGGAAGGAGGAGTCTGTGGGAGTTCAAGGATTAGGCTGGTATCCACTCATTCTTCTGTTGAGATAAGTCAGATCTACTTACCTTGCTCTTTTCTTTTGTTTCGTTTTCTTTTCTGTCTGTCTCTGTTTGTCTGTATCCCCCTTTCCCTCACTTTCTCTGTGAGGTCTCACTGTGTAGTCCAGGCTGGCCTTGAACTTGTGGTAATCCTGCTGCCTCAGCCTCTGGAGTGTTGGGATTGCAGGTATGTACCACCATGCCTGTACTGCGCTTTCCTAAGTCAACAAAAATTGGAGTGAAAATGAATCTGTAGAGCTCTCTGGATTTGTCTCTCAACAGGAATTTATTTATTCTGTTTTGCCATGTATAAGATGGAGACAATACCCTATTTTGAAGAACTATTGTGAAGATTATAAATAATCACGTAAAATACCAAGCACAGTGCCCTGGGCCAAATACAAGTCTAACAAATTTCTGTTTTCTTCATTTCAAGGGGCGGAGGTGGAAATTAGAATACTTATTATCAATATGGAGTCAATGCACATGGGAAATCTGGCTGCTTAGCTGATAACAGCTGTGTGGTGTACTTTTTGTTGCTATAATGAAATGCCTGAGGCTGGGTGCTTGTAAGGAAAATATATTTATTTAGCTCATAGTTCTGAAAGTTCAAGGGTATGGCATTGGAACAGGCTTAGCTTTGGAGAGGGCCTTGTTGGCTGGGATACATTGTGGTAGATTATATTATGGTGGGAGGGTGTGCACAAGAAGCCAGAGACTAGAGTCTCATAATCCTTTCCGAGGATATTCCTCCAACTGACCCAAAGACATTCAACCTCTTAAAGGTTCTACCTCCCCAGATCAACAGACTGAGATCACCAGATCTTAGGCTGAGAACCCAGATCCTTACATAGAATCCTTTGGGGGTCAAACTCAAACCATATCTAAACTATTGCATTGTTGAAAAATTCCCTCTTTTTTAATGTAACATATCCTTATCTAAAACCTAGAAGAAGGCTCTTATGGTGATAGCTTCTGGGGATTGTAATTAGCACATGGCAAGGACAAGATGCACTCCTCACTTCCCCTTATTTAGTGTGCATCACTTATGCAGTTAAGACTCTTGATGTACAGTTGCTGGGTATTGAGAGAAAGAGCAGTTGATAAAATTGTCTATTGTGGCACCAAAATATTGGACTCGCACATGCTTCTAGAGCTTATGTGGACTAATTCATGGAGGTGTGCATTATGAAACACTAGATTTTCATAATAGAAGAATAAAAGCATTGAAGAAAAACATCAAAAGCACCCTTTAAAAAATTCTCTTAAAAACTGATCACTTATTATGGGATGTGTTGCTCTGTAGACATGAGGGAGCATAATTTGAGGATTGAAAAAGATGTTTTAACATAGAAAGATATAGCTTATCTATTAGTGCTTAGAAAAACATTGCTTTTTAAGAAATAGACTCAAGATGTTATACAGAATGTTTTTATGATGTCAAAATTTTCTGAGTTTCTCTGTCAGACTGGCTATTTAATTCATTGCATTTTATTTCTGAGTCATAGCTGAGCTTGTCTATCTGTTCATTCATTCATTCACTCATATCTCCACATTCGGAGGGATATTCAAAGAAGTACCTACCTCCCAGCAGGAAAGAACTGAGTCTAAATGACTGCCACCAATCTGGATGTCCATTCCAGATTTTCTTCCTGGGAGGACCCGCATTTCACAAAATGATTTTAGGAAAGCACATTACTATCATTGGCTGATGTTCCCCTCTGAATTAATCTGCATTCAATCACTGCATCAATGACGTCAACAATCACGAAGTTTAAAGAGTATTAAACAGTGACAGAATAGCATGTATATAGAAAGGGACATATAACTTTAAAAGGTACCCAGAGAGGATTCACGAGGAGGGGAGTGGTCAGGCTTCATTGAAGAAGATCTGGTTGCAACACCTTGTATAATGAAGTTGGTGTTTGCGGGGTCCAAACCTGTTCCAAAGCTAGGCAAATGGCAACAACCTTATGGGGCTCAGGGAAACTGAATCTGGGAGTTAGTGGTGAGGGAGCACTGAATGTTTTCAACTGGAGGACTACAGCAGGGTGGTCACCGGGCCCAGGTTACATCTGTGAGATTTCTGGAGAATTCATCTTCCGGTGTGCAGCTGGGATGAGCTTCTCACGCATGCACACCACAGACAGACTGTGTCCCTGGACCGGAAAAAACAAAATGGGAGCCATATCCAGAAGGGAAGCGCCTTCCTCCCCTGTGGGCTCACCATCGCTCTCTATTGACAAACTTTAACATTGTATACTGTAAAATACTTGAAGGGTCCAGGTCATTATCACAGGTGTCTTAGCTTGCTGTTGGTGTAGCAAAATATCTGACATGATCAATTTAAGAAGGGGAAATATTTACTTGGCTGAAAGTTTCAGAGATTTTAGCACATGGATGGTTGGGTCTGCTGCTTTTGGGCTTGTGGCAAAGTAGTGTGTCATGGAAGAAACATATGGCAAAAGGAGCTACTAACTTTATGGTGGCTGGAAAACAGAGAGGGAGGCAGGTTAGGGCTGGGATCGATTAGGCTTATAGACTTGGAACCACAGGCTGTGGGTTTGAGTCTCAGTTCTGCTTCTAGCCACTTGTGAATACAGATACCAAGTATTTACCTGATGGTGTTTCAGAGATGGTCTCTAAAGACACAACTTTCCCAGTCTTATCATAGTCTTATCATCATACTATTCCTTGAAATGGAGGCCAACACACTCTTCTTGGAAAGAGCCAGCTAATAGACTTTGCTGTTTATATCATCTTGGTTATGACTTCCAGCTATGCCTTTATAGTCCAAAATCATTCATTAACAATGCATATATGAATGAAATGGTTCTGTTGTGGAGGCCTAGTGTTGGACTTAGCTGTGCAGGGACCAGTGTGCACCCTGGGAATCTCTGCTTCTTGTTCTAGACTGCTCTTTCTTCTAAGAGGAGGTGTTACCTCAGGCCTCCTTTACCTGCGTTGTGACAGGACTTGTTTGGAGTCCCTGAAGATATCACTATAAATTATTCTATTCTTTCAGTCTAGAGAATTGGGCATTGAGGGTCTAGAGCGTCTTAGACTTTTATTTAAACTTGCCTTTCAGGGTTCAAGCTCTGTAAACCCAGTAAAGTGGCAGCTCTTTCTAAATTACTCAAAAACAAGATGTCAGGCTATGGGGCACAGAAGATCCAGTCCTTTGTTTAAGCAGCAGCAATGATGATATAGATCATTAAAACATAGCTTGCTATATTGTTTTATTGTTGTTATACTAAAAAAGAAGTTGTCACTGTAGGCAGAGGTTCATCTGTTATTGTCACCTGCAAATTTTCTTGGCTAGAGAACATGTAGCAAATTTGAATATAACAGATAATGCATTTTAAAGAAAATTAGGGACCAATGAAGGAAACGTTGAATTATCTAAGGCAGGGTGAAGTTTTGCAAACAGATAGCTGCCAACATGCCTCAATTCTGGCCTGGTTTGAAAGCTTGGTGTTTGTGCACTCAATTTGCGTAATAGGGTGGACATGGTACTCTGGCATTTTCTGGTGCTTTTCTCCAGTTTTATTTAAATTTTGTGGAAAAAGTATTGATGCCAAGATATTTATGCCCTTTTGATAACTGCTGCTTAAGCTTCTTCTTTGATAGACAAATTCTAATTAAACAAGTATAATAAGCTGCAGAAACACAACAGCTCTTAGTGATTTTCCGGTGGCATGTCACATCCAAAAAAGCCATATCCTATAACTTGCAGATACATTTTTAGGAACTGCTTCCATGAAGTTGTCTAGGCTGTTTCTCTAGGGACATTGGCTAGGCTAACACCTCCCCCTCACTGTGTAAAACTGTTTTTGGGCACTGAATTAATTGTAGAGCTGTTAAGGTCAAAGAGATCTGTATTTCTTTTCAGTGAATGCTACCCTTGGTTTAGGAATATTACAGCAGCCAGTTAAGCAGCTGGGTTGGGATTTGAACTTTGGTTTTTCTGTCTCTGTACATTCCAGGAAATAAAAGGAAATGAAAAGCGGCAGCATTAATAGTAACAACCACCACAAAAATGAGCCAAATCATCTAGTGTCAAATTTTTGGATAGAAGACTTGACTTAGATTTGAGGAATGGAGGGTTCTTAGACTGATGCTCTTCACTAAACTATTGGAAATGACCGCCTGGAACATGAGTGGCAAAGAGCAGAGTAGAGATTTAATTGTAAGAGTGAGCTATGTGGTGCTTCATTTATCAAATATCCTTTGTATAGCTTCAATAGACAGAATTTTTTGCAGATTGTGGTGAAAGAAGTACTAGAGCCAACCATACTGTTTCTACTCAGTTTTGGCTTTAAATCGCTCAATGCCTCTTCTGTAATAGTGCATCAGTCAAATCAAGTCACAAGGCCAGTCCAATGGGAAGAGCTGGAGGATAACATGGTGGAGAGGCAAGGAAAGTGAGAGGGTAATTATCACAAATAATGTACACTGAGGTAGTTTTCACTCTTGGATCTCCAACAAAAATAAATGCTTATAAGTAATGTGATTTAGGCCTGTGATTTGCATGAACCCAGAGGAGAGGCAGGCCGCTATAGTAGAAGAGAAGTTGACAAGGTTCTGACTTATTAGCTGTGTAGTCTTGGACAAAAATACTACACTTGAGCTTAGCCAAAAGGCCAAGAGGCAATTGGACAAAATACTGAACGTGGTGCAAGCTCCATTATTTTGGCCTCTGAAATCTTTGTCCAGCCTGTTCTATGTTAGCACGAATGTTGCAGTTAGAACCAAGGGCAATCCTTGTGTGATTCTGTGGTTGCATCTGCCAGTGGCTTGAGGAAGGAGGGTGTTAGTGCCAGCCACTTTGGGCAATAAAGAGTCATCATGGTTAAAGTACACCTAACCCTTGGTTGCTGTTCAGGTCAGCTTTCAGCCTGGCTCACTGGTCCGCAGTTTCACTGAAGAGCTCTGAGTATCAGTGGATGGATTTTTCCCCTTGCACCCCACAGCAGGCTTTTCCTCATGGGAAATCTTCTCTTGTTAGCTCAACTCCTGAATTGCTCGACCCCTTTGGGGGTTGGTAAAGGCTTCAAGTGCATCTATACTCTGCTCACTTGTCCGGGTTGATTTTCAACTTTGTTTTCCAGCAGTGAAAAACATATGTACAGAAGGCAGTAATTGGGAATTTAATAATTTTTTGATGTTTCTTGCGGTGCTTGGGAAATCCACTGAGAATGATATATATTTTTTCAATGTTTCCCTATTCTGTCCTAAAACTCTGTGCTAAAAAACTATACATGTATTTTGTTTTCTCTCTTTTTTTTTCTCTTAACACAAGGCAGGCTAACTTTGAAGTCAGATTTTCTTTTTGGAGGGTGTGTATATTGGTTCCTTATTTTTCTCCTTTTGTTTTTATTGCTATGATATTCTTTTATTATATTTACCAGGTCATTTTAGAAATAAAAAAAAATCTGGAGAAAAAAACTACCAGAGTCAGAGATTCAAACAATCTGAGTGTCATCTCCTCATGAGAATTGCTCTTGTGACTGTAGTGAGATGCTTGTGTTTTTTTACCTGATGTTATTTGATTACTGGGTTATCAAAAAACAATACTAGCTCTATTGCATTGACTACTAGAAGCTTGAAAGTAACAGAAGAATTGCAAGTAGTGCTGTTTTCATGTCACTCTGAGCTCCAGCTTCATTTCTGAGGTAAGCAGAGTGGTGGAGTGGAAAGTTTTGGAAGTAATGGGAAGATGTTTGGGCCTTGGGCCCAAGACTACAACCAGGGAGTGGGGGGACCTTGAAAAACTTGCATCAGCTCTCTTAACCCTTGCTGTCTACCCTGAAAATAAACTTTCTTAGTTACTGAAAAAATAGTTTGAAGATCTGAAAGGAAATATCTCACTCTTGCTTCATGGACCTTAGTTAAGAATCACTTGAGGGTTCTGGATGAGAGAGGAAGAAGCTGTATGATTAAACATATATGCTATTTGTATTAGGCCTTTGGAGAAATTGGTCATGCATGCCCTTCTCCCTCATCAACCCCAATTCTCCCTTTGATGAACCTCTAGGCATTGCCATCACTGATTGGACCCTGCTGAGGTCTGCCCAGCTTTCACTTATCGTGAATTTTAGTTTCAAAGCATGACTGATGATTGTTAGAATCTGATTGCAGAATCCTGCAGGGGATCCAGGGTGCAGGGAGGTGCAAGAGCAGCGGTCAGTGTTGTCTTCCATCCTGCCAGCCTTTAAATCCTGGTCTTTATCCATTACTTGAATCTGAATGTGCTTATCTGATATAGCAATAAATTAACTCCTCCTCAGGTGAGAATTCTCTGACTTGCATCCATGGAGACAAAAGTGGCCTCACCCCATCTAGGGATGCTTTCTGTGGATTTGGAGTGTCCATTTCTCCCATCTACTTTTTTGCCCTTTCCAAAAAATGAATGTCACATGTAGTCTGAGAGGTATGGAATAAGAGAATTAGGAAATGAATTGTGTTTAGTTGTTTGGGAAGGGAGGTGTTGCATTAATGCAGATTTTGGGAAGATCAAAAGGATGGATGTTGGCAGGACAAGCTTTCTGCGATTGATCCCTAACATCCCCTTTACATTATGTTACACCCTGGCTTGTCGATGGTTTACTCTTAGGAAAGGAGTTCAGCACTTCTGTGAAGTGTAGGGGTCAGTGTCATGCTCTGATCCTTACCACAGATACTATTTGGCTATTACCATGAACTGAAATTTATTAGGGACTTACTTGGTGTTAGCAGTGTGTGTCTACCTTTATCATTTTACTTCATATTTAAAGCAACCATTTGCTGTAAGTATTGTTATTCTCATTTGGCCAATGTGGAAACGGAGGCAATGGGATTCTTTGCCTTTCTTGTAGAGCTGGTAAAAGGTAGAACTGTGATTTCAAATAAGCTAACCAGCCTCCATATTCTTACTGTGCTATGCTATCTTCATAAATACATATGACTGTTGTGTCTGACACTGAGGTCACAAAGATTAAAACACTTCCACTGAGTTTGTATTCTTTACCTTATGCTAAGTGTTTTTAGGTGGCTTTGGTTGGAGGTGTCATGGAAGCCTTGAGAGTAGAATCTTTGTAGGTTTTGCTGAGGATATGGTGTTGGAACATGTATGTTGCTGCAATTCTTTTATGTGATCTCCAGCTTAATTTATTAACCATCTTCCCTTTTCTTTTTTACTTCAGCAATGTTAAAAATGTGCAGTTTCCTGGACACATCATGCTTTCCTGTTGCCTGAAATGGTAGCTTCCTTCACTGTCCTTCACAATGTGATGTTCTCTGTCCCTCCAGGCTGGACAAGATGCTTTGTGTGGACACTCTTGAGATTATTCTCAGTTTCTCACAGGTCACCAGAAGTCTATATTCTTAGTCTAATGTGAGAGGCACTGGGTATTTACTGTGGTAAACCAACATGATTTCATTCATGCCTGTCTATTTTTCAACTTCTCTAGAAGACCAGCGATTTCTCATCTTGCATCTGCATGGAAGGTACCAGCACATGGAAGATCTTTGACATATTTGGCATTTCACCAGTCTTAAACAAGCCTGGATAATATACACTTTCCATAGCAAATACTTAGCTTTTATTGTTTTATTATTAGATTGAACCATGCAAACTGTTGTTTTCATAAATCAGAATTTCTTAAATACTGGCATCTCAAATGTATGTGTAGTTTTTGTTTTTCACAAACACTTTGTTACTCTCCTTGGTTCCTCCCTTCTACTTAAACACACACCAAGTGTTACTCTACCTTCCCTAAATGCGTCTTCCCTTTATTATGGTCCTGCCTTTCCTGGAGTCCTAAAGGCCTTAAAATAGTCACTGCTTCCATGGCTGCACTACTCGCTTGCCTTCACTACTTTGCCATCTAACCATCCTTCTCTGCTCTCCTGAAGCTGTTCTGTTGCCTTAAGCAGTCCCGTGATGGCATTGCCTAAAAGGTGTTCATTCTTGTGACCTTCCGACATAATGAAAACCCCGTGAAACCTTTACCTTTCTTGACGTTCATGGTAGAAAACTCTTCTGGCTCTGCCTGTACTGGCCCCATGATCGGTTCTTCACATTTCTACCTCTGTGTGTCCATGTTCTTCTAAGTCTTGCCTGTGGATTTCTTCTTTCCTCTCCTCTTCCTGGGGAGTCTTATGCACTTCTGTGGATTCATTGGCCACTTGTGAACAGGTTATTCACACATTTACACACTCAGCTTTAACACTCTAGCTCCACATTAGAGTTTCCCCTTATCTATATGCATAGTATGACTCAAACCAATATCTCTTCAAATCAACTTCTGGAAGTCCTTGTTTCTGTAATTTCCCCATGTGAATGTCGTCTTTAATTTTTTTTCTTTTATTGTTATTGCACTCCCATTTTCTGCATGTTTTACAAAGTTGTCATTGTTACTCAGAGGTTCACAGAAAGGACAATTTCTTAGTGTGAGTGAATGCAAAGGGTCACATCAGCAGCTGTTACTGTTGCAGCTCTCTGGCTTTCTGGTATACAGCAGGATTGTACTTTCTAACCTCTAGTGATTACACAGTCATGTGACTTGTTCTGGCCAATGATCAATTAATTGCCTTCTTTCAGACAGTGACTGTTCTATCAAACTTGGAGACACTGGCACAGAAGAGCCTCTAAATAACTCATGATGGACATGGAGTGAGAGTAAAAAATAAATCTTTGTTATTTTAAGCCACTCAAATTTGGGGATTATTTGTTACTGCAGCAAACATTAGCTCAGTCTGGGTTGCCATTTCTGCGACCTAGAAAAAAACAGAGAGATTTCCTAGTTTAACATCCTCATTTTACAGACAGAGAAAATTGAGGTTCAGAGAGGCAAAATGGGCTGCCCAAGTGCCATGAGAATCAGTGTTGGCACTGGACCAGAGCTCAGGTCTGTCCCCTTGAATACGTTTTTCTTTTCAGCAGCATATTGGGCCACACAGGAGGTCAGCTTGAAGTGAGACTGCACCACTTTTCCTCTCTGTTTTGTGGTGGCATTTCCACTGCAGTATGTGGATCTGGGATGTCCCTGGAGTCTAGGTCACTGGCCCGCTCTAATTTTATACCTTCCCGGGTCATTCAAGATCATTTCAGGGCCCACTTTTGGAGCCCTCCACAAAATAGCGTGACACAGGTGTCCACATCAGCACAGTAGTAGCTAGAAGAGTGTTCTCTTTTATAGATGACAGCCTTGAATTGTATGCAATGATATCTCAGTACAAGTGAAAGTTCAACAATTCTACTTTGGAATTATCTGATGGTGATGAAATTCTCAGATTCAAAGGTATGAGGATAATTAGGACTCTTGTTAATCATTCTGCATCTCTCTCCCCACCCCCACCCCCCAGCAACAAGATTCACACAGATTAATTACTGCCTGCTATAAATAAATGCAGAGAAAAGCAATCTGCATAGGAGAGGCAGAGGGTAACTGTCATTTAATATAGCACAGCTTTCCGCACACCTGTTCTCCCCTCACTGTTGCCATGGATACTACACTTTGTAAGAGAAACTATGCATAATTAGCATGGATGGAGGTCTATATCAATCAGAATAATTTGGAAGAATACTAAAAGCCCAAAGGAGCAGGCAAAACTACTTGTCTCAGTAGGAAGGAACCAGACCTCTACTGTGTGGTAAATGAGGAGGCAGTTACAGTAGCAAATCAGCAAAATTAGCAATTCTGGGTCAGCTGAAAAACAGGGAGCCAGCCTTACTCCACTAGAGAAAAAGAAACTTTATCATCAAGTTCGTTTTTTTTTTTTCCTTTTAAGTGCTATTTAGAGTTGCACAAAGGAAATACAAAGCCAAACAAACACATAAATATATTGTGAGATGAAGGGGCTCAGATGACAGAATCTTCGCTTCTGAGTGGGGGGCTCTGCACATCTGGGAGCCTCTATTGCCATGTTAGCAGTGAGGCTGGGGTTCTGAGCCTCTAGTTCTTTTTTTTAGTACTGGGGATCAAACTCGGGTCCTTGTGCTTGTGAGGTAGGTGGTGGCACTGAGCTAAATCCCCGGCCCCTCTGAGCCTCTACTTCTGAAAGGGGCAGGCTGCTGAGTGTAGGGCGCCTTCAAGGAGCAGTGAGTAGCTTTCAAGCAAGGTATGGGGTTTTACAAATGGATGGAATCATCAAAACTTTGTTTTAGTGGTAGAAAGAACCTTGGAAATTCTCTATTTCAAATGCCCCAGTGTTTGGAGGAAGAATGGAATCACTGAGAGGTGCAGCTTGCTCAATTTTCAGAGCAGCTAGTGGTCAATCTAGAAGCAGAACTCAGCTCTTTGCTCCTTATTTAGTACTGTTTGCTGACTGAGGTCAGTAATCCAGGTCACCACTACACTGATCATCTTGGTATTCTTAGGTCCTTTATTGTAATGGGATGAAACTGAATACCTGACATAAGGAGCCAGGCTTTTTCAATCTCCAAAAATTTCTTTTTATGAGTTAGCTGTGCAAATCCACTCATTGTTTCATCGATGCAGCATTCATTGAGTAAAATATGATTTGTTAAGAAAAATGGATTATAAGAGATAATTAACAGTGTGAAATAGGAAGAAAAGGGCTAAAGATGTAGGGAAAGTGGGAAGGGTAGGGGAAAGGTAATGAGGGAAAAGAAAAAAATATGAGAAACTGAAAAAATGGAAATAAAGTGTTTGTAAATGGGGAGAGGAGGAGGGGGTGAAGGAAGGGCAGGGACAAGGGAAAAATTAGAGAAAAAGAAAAATGGATTATGTTTGACATACATGCAGAAGTTCTTTTAAATTTCTAAAGTGTACAGTGTTTGCGTTAATTAACATTCATTACTGGAGGTCAGTCAGTCAGTCAGTCAGTCAGTCGTCTGACTGGTGTAATTTCCAAGTATATGGGGGGTCCAGGAGGTCAGTGTCACTATTTATTGGGTTCATATGGAGTATCAGATGACTCAGAGGGTGGTGATAATCCTACATTCAGGAGGATCTTACAATTGGAGGGAGTATCGGATGTCTCAGCTGATGTAATCTTGGTCTTGAGCATCACAGCATCATAGGACCATGGAGGCCTCAGGCAGCCCTAGTCATAATCCAATTGTGAAATGATTTTTCCCCAAAATTATGTAGAATGGCTCCTAACATTTCATTAATTCAACATTTATGTATTGATTACCCACTGTGAGTAAATTTCATGCTAGGTGCAGGAATGCAACCATGAATAAAGCCTGTAGAACTTTCATTCCAGTGGGGAGAAAAATATCTTAACTGTGGGAACAAATCAATAAAACCCTTTCAGATATTGATAAGGCCAATGAAGAAAACAAAGCAGGGTAATAGGCCAGGGCTTGAAGTTTGGATTTTATTCTAATTTCAGTAAGCAGCAATCAAAGGATTTTAAGCAGGATGTGATCAGAAAACCAGTACCTTGCCTTGTTTCTGGGAGCAAGAGTCAAGGTCACTGCTGTGGAGGCACTTGGCTGCCCACCAATCTCAGGCCAGCAGGGGACCATGGGCCTTTTCTTGAAAGCTTCTGTTGTCCTAATTGAAGGCCTTGAGGACAAAGGTAAAATAGCTATAGCTTGGGGATGTGGCTTCTCCTTAGTAAACTTACTTTCCTTAGTTGCTCCTTCTATGTTTATTTCTTTGTGATCCCGCTAATAATTGAAATAATAAAAGCAAGAATAATGCCAGCAGTGAAAATATAGCAATAGCAAACGTTTACAAAAAGCCCTTACCACATGCTGGTGTTGTGCAAATTGCTGTGCAGTGTTTAATTTATTAGCTCCTCAAAATGTAGAAATTATCATTTAGTTGATTTTATGAATGAGAAAACTAAAAGGAGAGATTAAGTAGTTTTTCCAAGATCAGATATCTAATTTAATGGTATTACTAGGATTTGAAACCAAAACTTGTCTTTTCTGTTAACCACTATGCTAGTTTGATAAAGGAGGGGTGTCAATATGTTAATAGAGAAGGCTTAAATTATAGTTCTCACAGCAAGAGAAATGGGAAGAATGAACGCATAAACACTTTGTGTCTGCTCTGCAGAAAAATAGTGTTCAGCACAATAATCTCCTTTGTTCTTCACAACTGCCATCTAAGATTCTCTCTGGAATTCATAATTCTTGGAACAGGGCTGCATGATAGATACTGTATACTTCATCTTTTGGGTGAAGAAAGGGAGGGTTAGAGATGTTGGACAATTTGGTAGGGATCTCCAGGATTTTAGTCCTTAGCCTGTGATGCTCTAGGGAAAGCTGTATTGTCTCCGAGAAAAACTAGAGAGTTTGACACCATGTCCCTGAAATGACCCTTTTGCCTTGCCAAGACTCTTTATCAAGTCAAGAGGACATTGCAAGTGGACATGGACCAGAGTGTCAGGATAAGTGTCATGTAAAAGACACAGGGAACTGGGCCAGCTGGTGCTATCTATAGAATTGCCTTCCTGCCTATTTGCTATGTCAGCTCTTCCTTGTTATGCTGGACATACAGTGGAACAAAGCAAGCTAATGATGTCAGTGCTATGTAGTTTAATCTATAAAACCTCCCTGCAAAAACTGAGGGTCAAACAGAGCACAGTGAGTGCAGCAGTCCATTCAGTCACCACTGGATACTCTGGCTACTTTCTGGTTAATTCTTATCCAGCCCATCATCACTGGACCACCCGAGAGTTGATGTTATTAAATAGGCACCCTTCATAGTATTTGCTGGGTGGGGCCATTGTTGAGTATGATGGACCCTTGTGGGATTTGCAGGGTGATGCTGTTGTTGAGTACACATTTCTTGTGGGATTTTGCCAAGTGATGCTGTTTGAACCTTACCCTCTTCTTGTGGACCCTCCATGCTATTAAGTCACACTTAACTCTATTGTTTCCCTTTATCGCCTTAATAAATCTTATTCTCACAAGCCGCAGCCAGCTATTTCCTTTGGTCTCTTTGCAGCCTACTCCACTGCCCCAGATTGTGGATGAGACAGAGGTTGTCACAGCAGAGGTTTAAGGTGGGCTTGCCTGGGAACGTGAGGGTACCTTTATGGGAGTCAAGGATGCCCTTGAGACAGCCAGGCAGAAAGGCTGGACTGAATGCAGGCCCTGTGTGCAGAAGCTTCATAAGACAATCTTAAGGGACATGGGGGTTAGAGTACAATGAGATCTGTTGGTACACCTCCAACCCTTGTATAAGCTCAGTGGTCATGCCCAGTGTGGCCACAGGGCTCTGTTTCATTCACCAGACACACTACAGATTTCGTCCTTCTATTTGACATGTCTGACAAGCTCTGACTCAGACTTCTCTGCAGATTGTATCTGGTCTAGCACACTGTGATTGTCCTCTCAAGTTTTTGCTTCTCTTTAGCTCCTTAGTGGTGATGGGTCCTCTAGGCATCCTCCTACCACCACTCTGATTACTCTTTCCTTCCAAGATTCCATCTCTGCCAGTTGCTCTAGGTGTTAGAATAAGTTTCTTCAAAACCAGCCTCAGCTAAGAACACCTGGTCAGCATCTTTTTTTTTTTTTTCTACCACAGACATTAAATTATATCCTTTCCTAGTTCAGGGTCTGTCTGAATTGAGCTCTGTGTGTGAAGTCTCTTTTCCCCACCGCTTCACCTTCTGGACCCCAATTTGACCTTGATTCCTGATTGTTCTTGCCTGGCATTTGACTTAGTATCTTTGAACCTGAAATGTTACCTTCACCCTAATTTAGCCAGAATCTCTCCAACTTTTGGAAGCTTTTAGTCCAGATGGTTGGAAGACAAAAAACCCCTAGGAATGTAAAGAAGACTGCTTTTAGACTTGTCAGTACCCTGGAGATCCTGGGTGTGGCTGAAGAGGTTAACATGACCACTTGGCCCAGCTCTGCTCTCAGAGGGCATAGGTGAGCAATTGTCTGAGAGCAGTGAGTTCCGTCACAGCTGGGCTTGTGGAGAAACCACTCCAATGCTCTTTACCCACAAAAACATACCTGATAAGGCCTCTATCCTGGTTTTGTCCAGGTGCACAGGCAATAGAGGGCCTGGTTTCCCTTCCTAGATGGCCCATGATGCAGTTCAATTATCTGTATCAGTTAGCCTTTGCTATATTGCAAAAAACATGTAAGCTTAAAATATCAAGCACTTATTTAACTCACAGCTTTTTTTGGGGATTGATTCTTCTGACCTAGGCTAGACTTGGCTGGGTTTGCTCACATGCTTGGATGGCCTGTGCATCAGCTGGGGCCTGGCTAGTTCTGTGTGGCATCAGCCCCATCTCTAGCCCATGACCAGCTGTTGACTGGGGCAGTGAGGGTTGTCGGATGGTGTGACATTCATATTCTAGTATGCTAGCCAGGGCTGATTCACATGGTAGCAGGAATCCAAGAGCAGCAAGAGAAGAAGCTCTAATGAGCAAGAGCTTTTCAAGTCTCTGCTTGTGTCTCATTTGCTCAAGCAAGTCATGTAGCTAAGACCAAAATGTGTGTGGAGGGCATGAATAAGGGATGTATGAACAATCTGGGTCATTATTGCAACCAATTCCCCACACTATCTTTTCAATCCTCTCTTGCAAAAAGGATTGAACTGACAGGCAGTGAATACTCCAGTCTGGGTCGGGAAGGCGAGCAGCAGCAATTCAAACAAGTACCTAGTTCTGGATAATGTAGATGACTTTAAAGTTTTTCCTACATTTTAAAAATTGATACCTAATCTGGGGTGCTTTGAGCACTGTGTTGGAGGTCAGCCTGGAAATATTACTGTTCTTTTTCCTTTCTCTTGGCCAGTTTCTTCCTTTTGAAAAGTATTTTTTCTTTTTATTGAGTTTCTTGGTACAATCTAGGTATACAATACAATTACATTCATCATTGGGATTCTGTACCTTTACATGATAGGTCTTGATTCTCATTTTTTCCCCTTGTCCCTGCCCTCCCTTCACCCCCTCAAAAAGTATTTTTTCTAGCTCTGTTAATGTTCAGAAGCCAGTCACTTCTCTGAGCAGACCTCATTCCCTCAGGTTTAATGTTTGTACATTTTTTTTTCTTTTACATTCAGTAGAGCATCTATTATGTGAGCCGGGCGTGGTGGCGCATGCCTGTAATCCCAGCACTCGGGAGGCCGAGGCAGGAGGATCACTGTGAGTTCGAGACCAGCCTGGGCTGCATAGTGAGTTCCAGGTCAGTCTCAACCGCATAGTGAGACCCTGTCTCAAAAACACAAACAAACAAAAAAAACACAGAAAAACAAAAAAACAAAAATGATGATTATGTGACCTGGGATAAAGCAGAGTGAATGATTTTCTCTAGAATGGCTCTTTGATGCCATGCTGGGCCTCACAAGATTATTGTTTAGGTGTTATTTCTTTTGAAAAATTATTATTCCATCTTTGAAACTTGATTGGTCATTTTCTCATGGATATCAATTGAATGCTATTTCTATAGGATCAAGACATATCTTGAACCCCAAGCATTCCTTTATTGTAGAATCTTATCAGTGGTTATTTTGTCCAAGGTTTAGCCCTAATGACTGATTTTCTGTTTATTCCTTTGGATTTTATATTGATTATATATTTGTGTTGTTGTACTGAATATGATTACTTATACATAAATACATATGTACATGAATAAAATATGTTTAATAAGCATGCATAAAATATATGAACTTGAAAACTGTTCCCTGGTGGAGCATTATAGTCTTAGTTGAAATATCTAAGTGACTTCCAAAAGAAATCATTAGTTCCACTCCAGTGTATTTTGTTTCTGCATAGGAGGTCATACTACACACAACTATGATTCCTAATTTTTTGTTGTTGTTCTACAAGTCCCCTGAGAGTTTTAGTAACTTTTATGAATAGGAAAGAAAAATTAAAAAAACAAAACAAAACAAAACTGTGGTGTTCTTAGAGAGACAGATAAGTTTTTTGTTTTATTATATCATTAAATCATGTGTATTATAAAAGAGAACATTTGAAATGAAGAATTAAAAGACTGTGGTAGATTGCAATGCTCCTCCTTATCATCTGCCCTTTTCTGTCTGTTCTCTTTGCAAAGTAAGTTTGCAACTTCTTTTATAAAGAAAGAAAATCCATTGCTGCACTTCTGAATCTGGACTAGTTTTTTGATTTGCTTTGCCAGTAGAATTTGGTGGAAGTGATGATTGCCAGTTCTGAGCTGGGTTTTAAAGAAGATCTCACAAATTCACCTATTTCTCTTGGGATTCCATTTTCTGTCAATGTAGTCCATGCCAAGCCAGCTTTCTGGAAGATGGGGAGATAATGCAGACCAGGACCAAGTCAGTCTGAATGTCTTAGACAAATCCCCCAAAGATCAACAAAACTTTCATTTGTAGCTGACTGCAGACATGAGTGAACATAGCTATGATCATCCAATTTTGCCTCAGGTCTACAGAACCATACATCTAACCTGTAAGCTTATGGGCAGTAATAAAATGGATTTTTTTAAGCTACAAGTTTTTGGATGGTTTACTTACAGTAATCAATAAGTGATACAGATACAGTCACAGAAAGTGAGCTTCATGAGTGAAAGATCATGCCCAATTCTCAAGGTATTGTGAGTTTCTAGCACATAAAAGATATTTGTTATCAAATGCTTATTAAATTTATAAGTATAGTGTACTTTGTTTCCTTTTTTTGGGTTCGCAGTCTTTCTGGTGGCATAGCTAGAAGGATGGCCATTTTCTTCATACATTTGGGAATTTCTGTGGGAAAGGAGCGCATTCTGCCACAGAGATGCCAGTTGTTGCAAAATAATGGGCTCTCATCTTCCTTATTAGTTCTGCCACCCTTAGCTGTGACTGAACACATGCCTTCCCACAATAAAGACTACATTCCACTGCTGTCTGTCTGGCTAAAATCTATGCAGTGGGATAAAAGTAGGAAGGAAGGGCATGCTCCTTTTTTCCTCTTCCCTTGTTCTTGCTAGCTGGACTGCAGATGTGCTGGCTGGATATAATGCACCCATCTTGTAGAATTGGGTAGAAAACATGCAAGAGGTCCTCACAATATCAAGTTTAAGGATATGGGTCCCAGGTATCTTTACGCAACTTTCTGTGGTCAATATTCTAGATTCACTCCATCCTCCCTTTAGGAGAATCATTCATTCCTCCCCTTAGCCACATGACTAGCAGTGCCTCTCTATAGACTTCTCTGTTCTATTTTTAGGCTTAAAAATGTAACATTTTTGCTAAGTAGATATGAACAAAAGTGATGTATACCACACAAATCAGAAGCTTTAAATTTTTTCCAAATTTCCCAGCTGTCTTATTTTTGTTCTGTGTCATAAGAAAAGCATGTCCCAAACAGGCTGATTATTCAGTCTGAGTCCTAGAAGAAGAAAACACACCAGCCAGAATCATATCAAGCAACCTAATACCATACAAGTAGGAAATTTATGGCATAAGATTTGGAGGTTGGGCACTTTCTTGCTTTTTGTCTTCTTTAATATAAGGGAGAAATTTACATCTATCTTGTTTAAGACATTATTTTGAGTTTTCCATCATTCATGGCTAAATTGAATTGCAAATAATTCTTTTATTTAATTCAGAGTAAGACTGTTGTGACCATTAATTCAGTTGACACATATTTACTGAATGGGTATCAACACTGGTACTTTGGTGCGATAGAAAAAATACCATGCAATCCTGTTCTTAGGATACTACAAAAGCTACTGAGGGATCCAAAGATGAAACAAATGAACACTCAAAACCGATTTAAAAAAATTTCAGTGAGCTATAAAGGAATATGGTAGGGTTATCTTTTTCCCTTGGGGGCTGACCAGGGAAGATCACTTTGGGGAAGTGTGGCATTTCACTTGACACCTAGATGAGAAAAGAGAATCACCCAAAGAGGTGAGGTAAAGAAGGGAGGAGAAAAAGATGGGCAGGGGAGAGAGAAGGTGCAAAGGCTCTGAGGGAAACAAGAATTTTGTGTATTTGAGAGACTGAAAGAAGACAGAATGGCTGAAAGGTGACTGGGCAGGGAGGGAAATGGATAGATGAGGCTAAATAATGTAGCAAATGCCAGATTACATAGAACCTCGTAGGCCATGAAAGTATTTTTGTTTTTATTTTGAGGGCATTGGGAATCTGTCAAACATTCTATTATAGATGAATTTGTGATTTCAGAAGAACTCTTGGTTAGTTGTGTGGAAAAATAAGCCCAGGGAGAACAGTGTGGGGATTCTTTATGGAGTGTAATAGACGCCTATAATGTTTTACATTTTACCTTTGGATCTCTAATTCACTTGCAGTTGATTTTGTTTATAGTTTGTCTTTAAATGGATATAGATATGCATTTGGCTCAGCAGGATTTATTGGAAATGTCTTTTTCCCCCTGATAGTCTATCACATTTTTTGTCATATATCTGTTTCTAGACTATTTGTTGTTGTATGTCTCTAGATTACTTGTTGTGATACACTAGCCTATTTTTCTTTGATTACACAAATTACATTCTGTCTTCATTACTGTGCCATTCTGATAAGAATTGATACATGATATATAAAGTCTTTATCTTTGTTTTTCCTGGCCATTTTGACACAGATTTTAGCATAATTTTGTCAGTTTTCATACACACATCCCCCCCACACCTACTGAGAATTTGATAAGGATTATTATTTTGGAGAAAATTGGGATCTTTACAATATTGAAGCTTCCAGTCCATGAATATGGAATTTATCTCCTTTGATTTGGGCTTTCTTTAATTTCTCTCAATAATGTTTTGTGCTTTTCTGTTAAAGCTCTGACATATAACTCTTTAGATTTAATCCTAGGCATCCATTTGTTTTATTTTGATTTTTATAGATAGGTTCTCACTTTGTAACCCAGACTGGCCAGAAACTTGTGATCCTTCCTCCCAAATAGTTGGGCTCACAGCATATGCTACTGTGCCCAGCTTGATATCTAGTGTTTTTTGGTGTTATTGCAAATAATATCTTTAAAATTTTTCATTTTCTAGTTGTTGCCAGTGTACATAAATGTAATTATTGAGTATTTCTCCCTAGTAATCTTGCAAAATCTCTTTATTCTAAAGTTTATGGATTATTTAAAAATGTTATGTATATATTCATATTATTTTTGGACAATGACAACATTATTTCATTTCTAATATTTATGCCTTTTTTTGCTCACTGACATTCTTAAAATCGTCAGTATGATGATAAAGAAATAGAGACAGAAATGGAGATGGCCTTGTCCCATACTCTGAAAGAAGGATATTATATAGGTTTTATTTGATGAATAAAATATTAGGTCTTATTTTAATTTGGATATCTTTGATTATTAATGATAGGAAACATTCACATATGTTTAGTTCATCTATTTTGACCATCATTTTATCAACAGACATCTTTTAAAAGTTACAGTGTAAAAACTCCTTAGGCATTAGGAATAATTTCCCTTATTTCTCAGTTACCAATATTTTCATTTGCCATTTACCCTTTAATTTTCTATATGGCATTTGGAAAAATTTTGTTATAGAAAATAGATAACATACATAAAAGTAGGATAGTACACTAAACCTCATGAACCTAGCATTTAATTTCAACCATTATTTATTTTTATTTTTTATTTTTAAAATTTCTTTTCATTAAGTTTATTGGTACTTTTTAGGTATACAGTAAAGTTACATTCATCATTGGGATCTTGTACCTTTACATGATGTATCTTGGTTCTTATTTTTTCCCCATACCCCTGCCCTCCCTTCACCCCCTCCACCCTTCCCTATTTATTTGTTTCAATTTTTCCATCCTTTTACTTTCAGTCTATGAGTTTCTTTTTGAACTAGGTGTGTTTCTTGAATACAGTATTGTTGAATTTTGCTTCTTAATCCATTCTGCCAGCCTACTACTTTTGACTGGAGAATTGAGGCTGTTAACATTGATAGTTACAAGTGATGTGTATTGAATTATCATTGTGTGTTATTGTCCTGTTGTTGGCTCTTTTTAATTTTTCCTCCTTTCTCTTTAAGTTATTGCCTTGCCTAATGGATTTGTTCTGTGGAGTTGTGACCTTCATTGTCGTTTTCTAGGTTATTGTTTAGAATTGTTTGTAGTGCTGGTTTGGTGTTCATGAAGTTTCTCAGGTGTTCTTTGTCATGGAAGTTTCTTATTTCCCCATCCATTTTGAAAGAGAGTTTTGCAGGATACATCAATCTAGGTTGGAGGCTATTTTCTTTTAGAACTTGAAATACCTCACTCCAGGCTCTCCTTGACCTGAGAGTTTGTATTGAAAAGTCTGCTGTGATTCTGATGTGCTTTCCTTTGCATGTGATTTGCTCCTTTTCTCTAATTTCTTGTAGTATTTTGCTTTTCTGTTGGGTTTTGGGATCTTGATTAATATATGTCTAGGTGTAGATTTTTTTTTTGATCATGGGTAATTGGAGTCCTATATGCCTCACTTATCTGTATGTCACATTCTTTTGCTCTGTTTGTGAAGTTTTCTGTAATTTATACTGTAGACATTTTTAAATGTCATTTATATTTTCTCCTGCTTTTTCATGGACTACTATCAGTCTTATATTATTCTTCTTTGCATTATCTAGGAGCTGTCTGATTGATTTCTCATGGTCTCTTACTATATTTAAGAGATCTGTCTTTTCATTGTCACTGACTGCCATTCTGCCTTCTAAATCTGATGTTCTGTCTTTAGATTGTCTCCATCTGTTGCGTATACTTTCAGTAGTTTTTTTTTTTAATCTCCTGGATATTTATTAGATGGGTTCCATTTCTTTCCCATGTTGAACATTCATGGACTCCATTTCTTTCCTGTGCTGGGCATTCATGGCTTCTGTCATAGTCCTGAATTCACCTATTTTTAAAAAAATCTGCTTCTGTTCTAGAATCTCTTAATTATGTCTTACATTTTGCTCACCATCTCTGTAGTTATCTGGGAAATTATTTCTGTTTTGAATTATTGTAGAGCCTTATTTATCTGTTTTGTTACTTCCTGTGCTATCAGTTCAGGGCGTCCAGGTGGTTGATGGTCAGACTTTTCCACCTCATTTCTCACAGAATTTGCCTTTTGTGAGCTGGAAGTCTGTGTTTGTGCCTTGCTTGAATGTCTTCTCATTTCTGTTTTGTTGTTGGTACTGTCCTTGGTTTAATTCCTGGGTTAATACTTTGATCTTCCAGATATAGCTGGTCTTTAGGTTTTGAGTCTCTGATCACTCTTCTGCAATCTCGTTTTCATACTAGGAAGGACAACTGATGAGATCAATCACAACACCTTAGCCCAAGTGATATGATCAGAACACAACAGCATCAAGCACAATTTAGAAAATGAAAATTTGTGTTAGTTATTAATCTGTCACCTTTAACCATGTGAATTAAATAAAAATCTAGGACCAGCCCAAAATACATTTATAGTGAATAAGCTCTTCAATACAGCAACGTTACACTTCAGGATGGGGACTTAGAGGAGTTGGGGACAGAGGGATAGATAGGTAGAAGGATAGGGGAGGGTTAGAAGTGAGGCCAAAGAACACAGGAAGATAATGCAAACTCTAGGAACTGTTGAAAACAAGAGGAAAAGACAACAAAAGAACAAAGATAAGAATAGAACAAACTAACAGCAATGGGGAAGCTAGAAACTGTACTCACTTTCCTTTGAAGCTAATGGCAATGGAGAGAAGGAAAGAAGAAAAGAAAGAGAAGTCTGAATTAGGGTAGCAAGAGGAGCAAAAAGAGAGATAAAGAACAATGTGGGAGAGCAAGAGCGTGAGTGAATGAAAAGAGAAAAAGGAGAAAGAAAAAAGGAAGAATATTAAGAGTAGAAAAAATTAAAATTAAAAATAAAAGGAAAAGAAAAAAAAAGTGAAGGGCCTCCTTCAGGGATGTCTGTGCTTATCACAATAGACAATGTGGGCAGCAGTGTGCAGATCTACGTCAATTAGTCTCAGCAAGCCAGCAGCAGACCCCTGAGATTCAGGCTGATTTCTGGCTGCAAGGCCCAAGATGAGCTCCCTGACTTCCCCCAGAGTTGTGCTCTGCAAGGTTCTACTGCAGGTTCTAGCTGCCCTTCCCCTGAAGATAGTCCAGGTTCCAATGGGAGGGTGGTGAGCCCTCCAACTTACCAACCACAGTGGTCTGGTGTGCCTGTATTGCAGAGATTCTCTTCACTTTTCCAGTGGGCTTCAGTTTTCATCAAAGTAGCCTGAGAGAGGCCCTCTTTCTTTTGTTCACTTCTGCTCTATCTTCCAGAGCCCAGGACAGTGGTCTTTATTACCCCCTGTACCTCTGTGACATTGGTCCAGGTACCGGCACAGCCAGGAGGATAGAGGGTGGGGTGGGGCACACACTGGGGTGGTGCCGTGGTGAGGCTCCCATGCGGGGCTCCACTCCTCCCCAGTTGGCACTGCTCCTAGGCCTGGGGTGTTAGGGGGTTGGGTAGCAGCCTAGCTGCATGGGGTTCCACGTGTCCTCACTGGTCAGTGCTTCTTGTAGGCCTGCTCAGCCATCATTTATATTTTACTTAACAGATTTTTTTGATTTATTAAAGTTTTAGCAGTGGTGGGGGTAGAACTGGGGGCTTACGCATGATTACTACCCAAACCCAAAGTTTTACATTTATGGATTGCCAAGTTTTTTTCACTTTGTGGATTCTTTTGCTATGCAAGTTTTAATTTTAATGTTGCTTATACATAGTAATTATTTCTGTTGTGTTTTGACTTTTAATGTCCTATTTAAGATGTCTTCATATTTCAAAATTATATAGATACTTATATTCTCTCCTAAATGACTTTCATCTAGAGTAAAAGAAATGTATTTTTCTTTCCATTTTGTGAGTGTTCCATATTCATTTAATGAATTAACTGTAGTATCTCTGTATTTACATTGTTTGTATTATTAACTTTTTGAGTGTCATTTTTTGAGAACACAAAGTATCACAAGTTAAAAAGGAGATGAAGATTACACCATTTAATTTTATTTTTTTTCAAGTCTGAAATCTCTTCCTATTAGTCCTAGAAGTTTAATTCATAACAAAGCACTCAAACATTTATTATTTAAATGGATGATGAAGTTGTTATAATATAAAATCTTGGTTATTTGTAGACCAGGTTTCTAGAAAATATAAAGGAATATAAATATTATAGAAAAAAACCAGTTGCAGAGAATGTACCTAAAAACAACAAGATGTGAACCCAGGTCTGACAATGTTGAGTTGGCTGCCAATGACAGAGCTCTGTGGCCAGCCATAACCACCTTCCTTCATTTTCTTCAGTGCTGAAAAATGTGAGAAAGACAAAGGGAGACAACAAGAGAAGGAAACACAGTGAATGGTAGAAGAAAGAAGAATGAGGGAGAACCTTGGAATCCAATGTGGCAAGCCCACAGTGCGTGATAGCCAAGAAAGGGCAGAGCTTTGAAGGAGAAAAATGTTTCCTATAGATCTTTGGTTTGGGATGCTGATAGTATATGGAAGAAAAAATGAGGTGCAGCCTGTCTAGACAGATAAGACATGTCCTTGTGGTCCAGGTAATTAACAGTGTGCGACAGTGTAAATCCAATGGGAAAGTGACTGATTTTAAGCACTAAACATTCCTCAAGTTCATAGAGCAGGTTGATAGGAAGATCTGGCTTTCGTGAATGTCAGGCTCCATCTCTGCTCTTAGTCTCCCTATCACAGTCCTTGTATTGGTGGGAGAGGTTGTTCTGGTAGAGTGAAGGGCTTCATGAGGGCAGTAGGCAGGTCAGGTAAGGTGGACCTACAGACTGGAGTCAACACAGGCCCAAGCTGAGGATTTTGAATTTGATCATATAATTAACAGGTATGACTTGAGGTTTTTGACTCTTTTTTTTTGTTGTTGTTGTTGTGCTGGGGATTGAGCCCAGGGCTAGGAGGCAAGTGCTCTCTCACTAGTCTACGCCCACAGCCCAGGCCTAGAGATTTTTGAGGACATATGCAAGGTAAGAACCTTACATTTTAGTGTGATTGTGCATAGGGTAATGTGCAGGGCCTGGGTTTGGGCTAGGGAGGGAGAGAGAGGAGTACGGAGTCCTAGACACAGTCAGATGGGGTGAAGATGACCTGAGCAGTGTGGTATCCATGAGATGGAGAGACAAAGAAGAATAAACCTTGACTGGGGAGATGCAAAAGGGAGCCATGAGCTGGAGATTGAGGCTGAGAAATATGGAGGAGCTCAAAGTGATTTCTTTTTATTTATGGGAAATGGAAAGGATGCTACTGACACTGGGAGAATTGAGCAGGTGGGAAGACTGTGGTCTACCTGAGGATGGGAGCGAATGCTGTCAGATTGGAGCCTCTTGTCTGTGCACTGAGACCCCTCTGGCCATCCTTATGGACACCGTTCAGTGAGTCATTGGCAGTATAGGGTTGGAATTTAGCAAGGTTAAGACATTGGTCAGCAGGGGCATGAGAGCTGGCACCATGAAACTAGAACCATATCCCCTAGGGAATGTACACAAATAGGGCAAGGACAACGTTTATTTGCAAATCTTTTGTTTCTTGCCTATTATATGCCAGATGTAGTTTTAAGTACTTCACATGAACTTGTCTGCCAGGAGAGATCCAAAGTTGGGAGTCCTTGTGTGGGGATGAAGTTGAATGCTTGAAAGGGCTAGCTGTGTGAACTTTAGCAACTGACTTAACCCTACAGAGGCTCTGTTATCTCAGTTGTGACGTAAGGGTAATGGTAGTTGTCTTCATCATCAACATCATCCCTAGGAGTAGTTTTTTATAGCACATTACAAACTACTCATACTTTAATATCTCAAATGGCCAGTATTCATTTGTTGCACTTTTCAATTTGCATTCTGTGCAGGGCCAGGTGGGGACAACTTGTCTCTGCTGCAGGATAACTGGAACTACTGCTAGGAGAACTAGCAAGGCTGGGGCTGTTCAGCTGCCTCTCTCTGCATGAAGTCTCTGGGCCTTGGGTGTGGTTTCTCCATATGTTCCGCTCTGGAAGCCTAGGGCTCCAAGTATGGGTGTCCAGGAGGCAGAAAGAGGGGGAGACCATGCCTTAGAAGTGTATACAGCTGCATTTCCACTATATTCTGATCATCAAAGCAGTTCTAGATTCAAAGGGAGGGAACAGATGCTAACCTCTCAGTGAGGAGTCCTTTGGTGAGCGCTTTCACTACCATTTCAAGGAATTGTTGAACATTAAATAAGATGGGGAACACAAAAGGTTTTGCATAGCATGTGGAACATCTTAACTGCTCAATTAATAGTATTAGTAGAGGTAGTGTGAGGATCAACAGAGACAGATTAGGGACTGAGGAAAGGTGCTATGATTCAAGAGGCCATTGATGATTTTCTAGAAACAGTGGCTGCTGTGTGCTCATGGTGGTAGTGGAGGTGGGGTGGCCAGTGTGAAGAAGGGAAGGGTTGAGTGAGAAGGTAGCACATGGGTTTGATAAGTTCAAGTATGGAAAAACAGAAATGAAGCTGGAAAGTAGCTGCAGTTGGCCAAGGGGAGGGCAGCAAGGCCATTCAGAAGGTTGTTTTGCCACAGGATGGCCCAGGTGTGCATGGATGGCACTGGGTGGGGGCACATGCATGTGTGAAAGACAAGGAAGACATTTGGAGAAGTAAGAAGGAGACTGAAAGTGTGTGACTATGTCTACATTAGAAAGGTCAATTTTTTTTCTAGGCAAGATATTTATGTAAGGTTTGTATGCACATGAAAATAACCAGAACATAAGCATCTTAGAGGAGGGACTTTGAAAGGAGGAAGGATTTACAGACCTCATTTCAGTCTGATATATACACAGCTTCCTAAGCTAGGCTGAGGGTAAAGTTTAAGAAGGAAGGAACCTGGAAAGGTGGAGAGGAAAGGTTTACATTTTTGGTGTCAATAGCTGGTGACCCAAAGTGCACATTCAAGAAAAATGGTGCACCCACCAAGGCCACATGAAGAACAGTTTTGGAGCCCCTAAGAGCTGAAACATTTATAGTTTTTCCCCTATTCCTATGTACTCTAAATTATAAAGTTAGTGTTACAAAGTGGGGGAAAGTACTGATATTTTTCATGATGCCTTAATGCGTCTTTTGAAATAAGAATTGTGAATTTTTTCAAAATAAAAATTTAAGGCCTTTGCTTTGTGGGAGCCTTAAGCTTGGAGTTGGCTGGTTTGGAAGGTAAGGTAGTTTTGTATGCAGAGCCTGCTATCCTCAACACCAGTCCCAGTGGAAGCTGCTGTCCCTGAAATTCCTTCTGTGTAGATTGAACATTTTGGGTGAGGATTCCTATCATCTTCCTTAACAGGATATGGGTCTTTCCCAGCTGCCTGCCATCCTGTTTGAAAATTCCTGGGCATATATACTTTTGGTGTTCCCATTGTTTCTGATGTGGGATCCATTGGGAGTGTGGAAAGCTTAGGTTTGTTTGTTCCTTACCAAAGCTGGTGCTTGGTCATTTGTTGAGTGAGTATGGGTATAAAAGAGACATCATGAGAGCCAACGTGGGACAAAATATGTACAGTGTGGCTTGGTGGGGGAAGATTGAGGTATTTAAGATAATCAATGGACCATGATTTTTATGTTCCATGGAGAAAACATGGAGGAAAGGAAGGCTTAGTTCTGTAGATGTTGGGGAAAGTTTTTTTCCTTTTTCTCCAAAACACCAGACAAGTTTCTATTCCTATTTAAAGTGTGGAGTGAAACCGTGCATGGCCCTTTAAAAAAGTAGAATGTGTTTAGCTATGTGCAGGCCATATGGAACTCTGGAGTGGGTGTTTATAGTGCCAAAATAAACTCCTTGGATTTGCAGCCATGAGCAGTAAGGCTGGAGCAAAATTTCTTTTCACCTTAGGAAACTTAAATTTATTTTGAACAATTTAAAATAGAGTGGGCTTTTTCCATTATAAAACCAGTGCAAGCTTATTATAGAAAATTGGGAAAACACAGAAAAGCAAAGTTTTGCTAAGTAAACTTCATAAAATGTAGCTAGACTGCTGCATAATGGTTATAAGTTGTAGTCTAGAGAGAGAGCACGGGAGATCAGAGCCCTGTGGACATTTCTGGTGCACATTGACAGGTGATCTGTGGTAGGGCCAGTCTTATCTTCTGAAAGCTGATATTCCACTCTGGAAATATCTGTGGAATAACTGTGGAGAGAAAGAGACAGTCTTTGCAGCCCAAACTTGAAGGTCTATACTGTCACCCTGTCTCTGTAACTTAATATTAGACTGTGAAAGATTCTGTGTTTCCCCAAAAGAAGGCTTGGTTTCTCCATAAAGGAATAAAGGATAATGGTGTTTTGAGGAGATTATTGATTTTCTCTGATACTAGTAGCTTCCAGAGGATTTGCAAAGACTGCAGGGAAGCCATAATCAACACTGAAGACCGAGAGGGTTTACTTGTTTATCCAACAGTGGGTTGAGGGCTCCCAACCTATACCAAGGCCTGTGCTAAGGGGCGCAGTGGTGATTGCACAGGTGATGCCTGTGCTCATGGGGCTCACAGTTTAGTTTACAGATACCCTTGTACTCACTCATGTACCAGGCTACATTGGCCGATGGTCACAGAACCTCAGGAAAGGCTGTGATTTCCTTGCCTAGTCCTGCCCAGTTCTGTCCTCTGGAGCAGGGTGTATATGTGGGCGTTCTCATCATCTTCACTGACCCACTCCAGAATCACTGTTGAAGTTTTTCCTAGTTGTCCTTTATATATGTTAGTCCAGAGCTAGTTCTGGGGTTTGAAGGAAGCAGTATGGTGTATTGGTGAAGACTGGTGATTGATGCTGAGCTAGCCATTCTTTTCTTGTTATAATAGGGTGTGGGAAATGGGTGGGGAAATCTGAGCTCTGATAACTTGATGGGTAAGGTTCAGCTCAGCACCCAGAACCTGTCTGGTGTGGGGCCCTTGGCGATTCTCACCCATTAACCCATTACCTTTTTTTCCTCCATTAAGTTTATTGGTACATTTAAAGCAAACAGTGCAGTTACATTTCTTATTGGGATCTTGTACCTTTACATGATGTGTCTTGGTTCTTGCTTTTTTGCCATAACCCCTGCCCTCCCTTCACCCCCTTCACCTTTCCCTATTTACAAAGACTTTGCATGATTCTTTCTCTACAACCCTCTCAGGCAGTCAGTATCTTTATCCTACCTTCTCTTTTCCTCTCACAAAACTTGACTCAGGAAGCTTCCAGAAGCTAGTCACAGCTTATAATAATGCCCAATCTATAGATTTATATCACAAGAAAGAGCCAGGCCTTGAGTCAAAGAAACAAATGCTGGCGCTTCTCAGATCTTGCCTCGGATTGGTAGGGGAGTATTTTTGTACTTGTTTGTAGAAAGAACCAGCATGTAAATGTGCAGACCTGTGGGACACTTGCTGTTCAAACATAAATATTGCTTCAGAAGTGAAGCCCTAGAGAAGTACTTCAAGAATCTCCTGAGTTCTTGCTTCATGGGACATAGCACTGTAACTATGGCTGTGACTGTCACAACTCTTGAGTTCAGGTTTTCTTAAATGCTTCTGTTTAAAGATTGTTTCCTCATCTACCTAAACTATTTAAATATTTTAGAGATTCTATCACTTTGGCATTGAAACTCTGATTTCATTCACTGTCTCTTACCTAGAAGTATTTAGAAACTATTTTGTCCACTTACATTGTGAAGAGTTTTGAGGAAGATAGTCACTGGGGTTCTCATTGTGCAGCGCTGTGAACCAGCACTCTACCAGCACTCTGCCGGATGAGGAGGAGCTGGCTGCTGTGAATCAGAAGTTTGGGTGTTTGGAGAAGCTCCAACTTCAAATATTCTGCTCAGCAGTCAAACTCACAGATTTTAAATTTTGTTTTTGAAAATATCCATAGCTGGGAGGCAGTTACTTTTTTGTAGGTACGTGGACTTCTCTCTTCCAGTCTCCCCAGGGGCCATTAGAGGCAGTATTGTGAAATTGTGTGGGATTTCACACAAGGAAAGTGAAACTTGCCCTTTTCATTTATTTATTTTTCCTATACACTTGCTTCTTCTTTTTTCTTTCTGAAGTTAGAGGCTTTGGTGAGATTGAAATGTAGCAGTGGGTTAAATTCAGAGACACATTTGAATCAAGCCTTGTGGTTGTTTAATTGGGGAGAAAATCCCTGTTTTAGTTAGGGTTCTTCAGAAAAAACAAAATAGTAGAGCTTATCTTTCTAATGTGTATGTATGTATGTATGTATGTATGTGTGTATGAATGAGAAGGAGTTTATAGTGGGAGTTAGATTATATAATAACGGAGACCAAGAAGTACCACAACATGCCATTTGCAAACCAGAGGACCAGAGAAACCAACAATGTGGCTCAGTCCAAGTCTGGGGCTTCAAATCAGGGAAGCTGATGGTGTAATTCTCTGATGGAGGCCAAAAGCCTAAGAACCTGAAGGGCCACTGGGTGTAATACAAAGGCTGGAGGGCCTAGATTTATGGTGTCCAAGGCAGAAAAAGTGTGTGCTGGCTCCAGAAGAGAGAATTTGCCTTTCCTTTGTTTTTTTATTTTGCCCCGGCCCTCAGCCAAGTAAATGGGGCCCACTCACATTGAATAATGGTGAATCTTCATTACTTAGTTGACTGATTCAAATGCCTCTTAGGAAACACCTACATAGCCCTACCAAAAGGCAGTGCCTTACTACATTTCTTAGTGTCCCTTAATTTCATCAAATTGACCTAAGAATTAACTTCAATATTCCAATTACTTGGCCATTGTGTCAGCTCTCACTTGAATGTAGGTTCATTCACTGTGGCAGGCAGGATCACAGCTGACCAGAATCCACCAGTAGATTTCATTTCTGTGTGCTATATTATGCTCTATTTTAGATGCCATTTTGGAAATTCTATGAATCTGTCAGTCCATTGACTGGTCTTCATGATGTGTTTTATTTCTCTTTCAAATTTATTATGTACATACTTTATACTAAACCTTTAAGAAACTTAGTTTTTTAAAAAGAGAAAAGAAATACAAGTATCAATAATGCAATTATTGTCACCAGACATTGTTATAATTTTTATGTGTATCCTTCTACTCATTTTTGTGTTCATGAGTTTTGTTAGTTTTTTAAAAACATCGTTATATCCCCATGGTAAATGCAATTTTTAACATTTGTTACTGAATATCATAATTTAAATAAGAAAGTAGTTTTTGATCCTGACTACCCTTGATTACTAGTCACTATGCAAAGGTACTTTATTACTAACTGTTCCTCTGTTGAGGACATTGGTATAATCTGAATGTTTGTGTTCCTCCTAAATTCCTATGTTGAAATTCTAATCCTCAAAGTAATGCTATTCAGAAGAGGGATGATCAGAAAGGTGATTAGGTTATGAAGGCAGACTTCATGAATGGGACTAATATCCTTTTAAGACAGGCCTAAAGGAGCTCTTTTACTTTCTCTACCATGTAACTCAGTGGTAAAACATTTGCCATGCATGTGCAAGACAGAGAGAGAGAGAGACAGAGAGAGAGAGAGAGACAGAGAGA
>NW_022900940.1:20587382-20604497 GCF_012274545.1 Fukomys damarensis | reverse complement strand
TGGGAGGGTGAGACAGGGAGGGAGGAAGACACTCTCAGAAGACACTGAATCTTTGAGATCTCAGAACATACTGGTAGATCTTGGATTTCCCAGGTCTTAGAACAGTGAAAAATAAATTTCTGTTGACTATAAGCTCTCCATTTTATGGTATTTTAATAGTAGCCTGGACTAAAACAATCATTCAAGTTGTTTCCGGGTTATCATTATTATAAAGAACCTATAGTGAATGTCTGTGCACATCACTTGCTGATAGGCTGATTCTTTTAAAGAATATATTGTCAAGCTACAACTTGGAGACAGCCCAATTGCCCATTAACTGGAGACTGGATACAGAAGATTTTTAAAGAAATAAAATGGAGTACCGCTTAGCCATAAACTAGAGACATCTATAGCTAAATGGATGCACATTGAGGATATACTCTTCAGTGAAATTAATAGGACACATGTATAAATACTGTCTAGTTTCTCTGGTGTGATAAACTAAAAGTGTAAATAAAATCAAAATGTGTAATTGATATTGTGTAATAGGAAAAAAAGGCCTAAAGGTGTTGGGGAAATGAGAGGGGTAAGGGAAAGGGAAGAAGGGAAAAAAGTAAATAAGAGAAAAGGAAAAAAATGGAAACAAAGTTTTTGTAAATAGGGAAGGATGGAGGGGGTGAAGGGAGGCCAGGGGAATGGGGAAAAAATAAAAACCAAGATACATCATGTAAAGGTACCAGATCCCAGTGATGAATGTAATTGTATTGTATACCTAAAACGTACCAATAAAATATATTAAAAAATAAATAATATATTCTTGGAGCTAAAAATGAGATATGTGGGTCATGGATGCTTTCTCAGTGCTTTCAGTTATTTAAAGTGTGTGTGTGGGAAGACAGGAGGGAAAGAGGATGAAGAAGGAATGAAGATGTGTTAGGTACAGGTGCCAGCCCCACACAAAAATGTAAACATTACATACTGCAACATATACTAATAACAAAAAAGAATTTGTAATGTTGCTTTAAGAAAAATATTTTTAGACTATAAGTCACTGTAGCATAGAACTAACTCTATGGCCAAATGTATTATGACCTTGATTGTCATCTTTTCATATGTTGGAAAAATTCTTACTGAGGACAACCTTGGCCCTGCTTGCTAGTGTTTGCATGACCCAGAACAAAGTAAAGGTAGAGTCCTTCCTTCACCAGGTGGCTCTTCTTGGAATTTCTAAGCTCTTCTTGTCACAGCTGTGTACCAGCTGATTGTCAGTGTACTGTATATACTTCTGCCCAAATGCATAAAATTGGCTTCCAGCTCTCTGACAGAGAATGTGACCAGAAATTCTGCTGCTCACCTCTTGTTGGAAGCTAATGTAGAAAATAACCTTCACAGAGGATTCCTTGAAAGATATTGTTATGGAGCGAATGTTTGTGCCCCATAAAATTCATATCTTGAAACCTAACTTCCAATGTGATGGCATTTAGGACATAATTACGATTAGATAGGCTCATATGGGTGGAGCCCCTTATAGTTTAGCCCTTATAAGAAGCAGAAGACGCACACCAGTCCTCTCTCTGCCGTGGGAGGATGCAATTAGAAAGCAGCCTTCTGCAAGCCAGGAAGCAGGCCTCACCAAGAACTAAAGCTACCAGCACCTTGATCTTGTACTTTCAGTCCCAGACTGTGAGAAATCTATGTTTGTTGATTAAATCATCATGTGTGATATTTTGTTGCAGTGGTCTGACCAGATTGAGACAGATGTGTAGGCCTTATGCTCCTTTAGAACTTCTCCATTTTGCCTTCAGATCTTGTTGGACCACCAGATCTTAGACCACTTTGTTCTAGGACCTATAAAATGACTTCTCTTTTCATTGTGTTTGGAATGTTGCTCCCACCCTCCTGGGGAGAGGAGCTAGGAGCACAGGTGCATGTTCCCGAGTTCTCTCTATCTCTTCAACACCACCTCACACATGGCCCTTCACGAGGCTTCTTTTCAGGCCAGAGTTCCAGGAGCAGCTTAACTTCTTCTGAGCTGCCCTCTTGTTTTTATTGATTACGCACAGTTTTTAATAATCATTGTTCTTCCTAAAGCCAAATTATCAATTCATCCTCCGCAGGGATATAAAATCTCATCAGTGTGCATTACCCAACAGGCAGTTCATATACATGATTGAGTGACCAAAATATATATTGCTTTACTTTTTTCATTTTCAGTATATCCACAGAGAATTTTACTATCAGGAAATCTAGGGGAAAAAGCTATTTTAATTTCAGTACAGATTTATCTTTTGTATTTGGTCTATTATTGTTTTTTGTTTAAATTGCTTGCATTGGGGATTGGGGGGCTCAAAAGGTCTTAATTTGGCCTAACTATATGCTCACTCATTTGGACTTGCCTTAGCTCTGTCTTTTTTTTTTTTTTTTTTTTTTTTTTTTTTTTTTGCTCTGGCTTTATACTGTCTTTATTTTGCCACGCATTGCTTTTTTATATAGCACGATTTGTTGAATTGTACTTGTATTTGTAAGCCATCTCCACTAATTTTGGGAATGAGATAGGATATAAGCATAAATGAAATTAATTTATTTAGTCAAAAATGTGAATGTCTTGAGGCTGTTGGTTCATTCTGACTAATTAACTTTCTCTTTCCTGATTACCTCCCATGACTATCATCTGGTTTTTCTTGGACTTTAGGCCAGTGGGTCTAATGGTCTAAAAATGTCTTAGCAGTGAAATAAGAGAAGTAATATTTACTTGATTGGAAGACACAAGTGAATGCAAGATCAATTTTTCTCTTAAATCTAACTCATTCTTCAGGTTGAGTTCCCTGAGACTTGCTCACTGTACAGGAAGTTTTGGAGGGACGATTTTGGAGCCCATGCCTATGGAAGGGAAGGGAAAGAGACCAAACTGGCCAGAGGATGAAAATGGGCTGTGATGAAGCCTCAGTGCAGGATGGTTCCCCAGGGAGCTGTGAAATAATAGCCAAAGTGGAATCGGAAGGTCCTAAGTGAGCCAAGCAATGGAGGAAGCTGTTGAGAGAAGCAGGTGAGAATTGAGGCAAAGCAGTTCCTTCAGGTAGTCAGCAGGAGTACTTCAAGGAGTTGGGGAATGTGAGGATTTATATCGAGATGTCCCCCAAAGCTCATGTGCTTATAGGTGGGGCCTTTGGGTAGTGATCATATCATAGGTGTGTGATATGTATTCATGGGTTAGTCCATTCATGAATTTATAGATAATGTGATTTGTGTGAAGTCTGGTTGGAGGAGGTGGATTGTTGTGGGTGTGGTCTGGAAGGGTCTGTCTCCCTCTCGCCCCATTCCATCGCTTTCTCTGCTTCCCCCTGCCATGCCTTGAACTGTTTCTCCTCCTCCATGCTCTTCTGCCATGCTGCCCTGCCTTGGAGGCAGCCATCTATGGACTGAAACCTCCACAATCTTTGAGCCAAAAGAAACCTTTTCTCTCTCTTCTGGTGTCAGGTATTGTGTCTCAGTGATGGGCAATTAAGTAAGGCAGGATAATCCATAAATCCTGGACAGTCATCACAGTTTATCTCTCCCTCTTTTACAGTAGGAACATGTGGGCATTATCTGATCTGAGGCATTCATAGGCCCAGATTTGCAAGAGGGTTTAGCCTGTGTTTGTGAAGATTTTCTCTTTAGTTGGCATTCGGCACCATCACCACCTGCAATCTAGGAAATCCATATTGTGGTTAGCCTTCTAATTTCATAATTACCTTTCCAGAGTAATAACTCTATCCAGGTGTTTTGTAACACAAAACAGCAAGGGAAATTAATTTCAATTAGAAGGGGAAAATGCAAAATGAAGCAGAGTGGTGGAAAAGAAAAAAAAGCCCAACATGCCTTTCTTTGCGACTGTTTCATTTAGGTAATTAAATCCCTGCAATGTGAGTGAACCATCGGCAGTAGTGCCCTTTAAAGATGACATTAAAAAAAAAATACAGGGTTCTGGAATTTGAAGCTGTTCTGGTTGTCCAATACATCTCTGGAAATAAAAGGGGTTGAAAGAGAGAAGGAGGCAAGACGAGATCCCAGGGAAGTAATAAAGATACTTTCCTTAGGATGAGAACAACAGCATTGTAAAAATGATTTTAAGTTAGGTTCCAGCATTTTGAAAGGTTGAGAGAACTGAAGATAAATGGAGACTTGTGGACTTGTACAGAAGAAGAAAATTGAAGAGTTTATCTTGTTCTCTTCTTCCATTTTTGAGGAAATCATGGATGTTGCTTTCTCTGGCTGGTGTGGCAGAGTTGTACCAAATGTGGATTAATATGCAATGTGAAGTGTGATCAAATGCTACATAAAAAGCTTAATTTAAAAAAAGTATAGTAGAGTAAAAGACACATTACCTTTTGTCCCCCTCAAAATACTTTCCCCTTGCTTAGAACACACTTACCCCATTGTTCTTTCCCTTTTCTGAAGCTGTTCTGGAAGCTCTCTTTTGTGTCTTTAGTTACACCGTCTGGATTCAAAACATTTATGTTTCATGATCATTTTGACTTTAGGGGAAGAGCCAGAAGTCACCTGGTGCCAGGCCCTGTGAATAAAGTGGATGAAGATGCATTGTAATGTTGTTATGAGCTTGCCTTCCTTTGGACAACACGCAACAGCCACAATCGTCATGTTTTTTTTATCACATCTTCAAAAACACTCATGAAGGAGATCTTCCAGACCTGCTTCAGGAAATGGCAAGAATGATAGATCAAGTGTGTTTGAAGTGAGTGAAATATTTTGAGGGGGGTTAATGGCAATGTCTTTTATTGTAATAAATTAAAAAAATTAAACACTCACCATATATTTTGATCATACTTTGTATGAGAAGCTGGCAGGCATCAGGACAAGGTCATACAGGAAATGGGAGGGTGGAAGTGAGACTTTTGGTGGTTTTTCAGTCGAGACCCATGTCACTAAGAAGCAGCTGATCTTCAGGCTCTCGGTAAGGTCAGTGGGGTGTGACTGGCACGATGAAGGCTTTGATTGCTGCTTACTATTCCACGTAAGTTAACCCACAGGTTTACTGAGACCTTAGGAAAGCTCAGTTCTAATAGCCGGCACTGATTAGAGAGATTCTTCTAAATAGTTAAATTTCAAGTAGGTTGCAGCAGTTACATAGCTATTTCTCCTGAGAGAATTTTTCTAGCTCTGATTCTGGTCCAAGATAGGAAATAGAAAACTGCTTGTCAGATTTATCCTTCTGGATCTACTCCAAATGTTCCCTGATAACATTACTTCACTCATAATAAATGGGGAGCTGACACAGGGAAAGTGGCAGTAAGGGCGTAAGAAACTTGCCTTCCCTACACTGTCTGCAGGTAATATTATCAGCCGGAGAGTGGTTTACTCTGGAAAGACACGTGCTTAAGTCATGCCAGATATGAGCTCCATTAGCAGGGTTTTTTAGGCTGACTTGAGCTTTTGTACTTTTTGAAAGGGGCAGGGTGCCCAATTTTGCATATGTATCAATTCCTGTTTGTGTGATGCTTGTCATTATTACTTAATGAGTCTATGATTTACCTTTTTGGAGCTTTGACACTCCTGTACATTCATCTGTATAACTGGGGCCCTGGTGTCTTGGTTATATAACCTCTGACTTGGGGATGATTAGCATATTTTATCTTCTCATCCATTTATTTTTTTATTTTTCCGCTGACTTTATTGGTACATTTAAAGCAAACAGTACAGCTACATATATCATTGGAATCTTGTACCTTTACATATGTCTTGTTTTTATTTTTTCCCCATACCCCTGCCCTCCCTTTACCCACTTCACCCTCCCCTATTTACAAACACTTTGTTTCCATTTTAACATTTTTTCTTTTTCCTTATTTCCTTTCATCTCCCCTTCCCACTTCCCCTTTAGCTATTTTCTTCCTATTTCACACCATCAGTTATACCATTTGAACCTTGTTTACACTTTTAGTTTTTCACATCAGAGAAACTATTTGGTATTTACTTAAGTGTGTCCTGTTTGTCTTCACTTTTCCAGTGGGATTCAATTTTCATCTAGGAGCCCCAGAGAGGCCTTCTTTCTCTTGTTCCCCAGTGTGGGGGTGCTGGGCTGAAGGGGCGGGCCCACCAGAGGGCTGCAAGCTGTTGCCAGTCTCCTTGGTTTTTCTGCCCGGAAGAGATCCTCATCCTTTTAGAGACAATAATATTGCAGAACTGATTTAACACAGATCATATTATACTCTGGTGCACTCATTTTAATAAGAGCACACTTCTCAAGGAACCAGTGCCCAGTGTGAGTACCTTTTACTGTGGTCAAGATGCCGTGTTCTAGGTAGAGACGTCATACACCTCTGGGCTCCTTTCAGATGAGGTCGGGTTTGTCCAAGTCGGTATGGCCATAGACTGTGCTGCATTCCAGTACATGTGAATTTTGTGGCTCCTTCCTGCCTTCATATCCATAGGAACAAGTGAAAGGTTGAAGCCTGTTTAGAGTTAATCAGAATATCCATCATTGTCAATGATGATTTCTTCTAATCTCGAGACTTGGGCTCTTCTGCATTTAGCCCAAGTGTGTGTGTCTGTTTTAGGTGAACTGAGTGATTACCTAAATGATTTTTATCTTAAATCTGGTTTAGGACTTCCTTCTAGGCTTTGCCCTTGTGTTTTTATCTTAGTTGAAATGCACTATTTGTATTCAAGTATTTTTGAATGTCTGCTGTTCATGTGTTGAACTTGCTATATACCAGGGACTTTAGACTCACATGGTATTCAATAGTCTTAAAATATCTATAGGTGCTAGTTATGAATATTTCAGAGAGAGGCTTTTGAATAAAGGTGATTTTCTTGCTCAGTTGGGAATTTTCTAGGACTTTCTTAGCCCAATCTTGGCACATGGAGGAGCTGTGCATTTGGATTTTTCTCCTTGCTGCTTGGTTATATTGTAAAGTTATTGCATAAAGACTACATGACATTTCTCCTGCCAAGTAAATCTTTATGCTGCCAGTTGCTTTACAATTCTGTATATTTTCATCTTAGTGAATGCCTCAGGAAGGGCAGGACACAGAGTCTTGAGACTGCTGTTTTTTAGTTTACCTAACTGCAGATGGGCAAACTGAACCCAGAGAGGTTAGGGACCCCGCTGAAGATCACACAGTGGCAGATGGAGTCCTTGATCTCTCAGTTTTGCATTTGGTATGATTTGTGTTCTTTCTCCTCGGTACTAATTTTAAAAAACCTAGAAACAATTTACCAGAGTTCTATTTTGCTAGTTTCTTTTTATCATTTCCTCCCTTCTTTGCCTTTTCTTAAGCTGTTGCTTTCCTGTGAACAATGAAACCATTGATTTAACATTTTTCTTATTTTCTACTAACCATATTTAAGAATACAACATTTTAACATACTACTTTGACTCCATTTGGCAACTTTTGATATATTAATTTAAAAAATAATTCAAAAAGATTCTATTGTGTACATTATGATTGTTCTTTGACCCAGAATGTTCTTAAAATATGTTTTATAATTCCCAAATCTATGGGTAATTTGAGGTTTTCTTTCTGTTATTGATTTCTAATTTAGTTACACTGTGGTCAGAGATCATGGTCTCTGTGCTTCTCATTCTCTAGGATTTATAGCAAATTGCTTTGCAACCTTTTATTTGATCTATTTTTGTGAATGTTTCATGCTGCTTGAATAGAGCATGTAGTCTCTAATTGTTGGCAATAGTGTTTTATATAGAGACGTTAGATCAAGTATTTTAATTGTGTTCTATATCTTCACTAATTTTTTATTTGCTTAATTAGATACTGAGACATGCATATTAAAATTTCTATTATGATTGTGGATTTGCTAATTTTTCTTTGCAACTCTGTAAAAGTGTGCCTCATATATTTTGAAGCTGAGCTGTTAGAACAATAATGCAGCTTTTATACGCTGGAGCCAGACTTGCTGGGCTTGAATTGTGGCTCTTCCATGACCTTGCTCTAGACCTTGGGAATATCATTCACTGTCTGTGATTCAGTGTTCTCATCTATAAAATGGACTGTGCCCTGGGGAACACTGTGAAGATTAAATAAATTAACACAGTACATATAAAAAGCACTTCGATCTGCGTCTGGCACATAATAAGTACTCCAAAAGTGTGAGTATTATTATTCATAAATTGCCCTTTGCATTCCTATATAATGAGAATATATCTATCAGTGTTTTTTTGAGGTACCGGAGATTGAGCCCAGGGCCTTTGGACTGAGATACATACCAGTTCTTTTTTATTTTGAGACAGGATCTAGCTAGGTTGTTAAGTTGCCCATCCTAGGCTCAAACTTGTGATCCTTGCACTTCAGCCTCCAAGAGTGCTGTGAGTATAGCAATGTACCACAATGTCCAGCTCATGTGATCTATTTTTGATACCTAGATAAATATTGATGTGGTTTGAAGGTTTGTATCCTTTCCAAATTCATGTGTTTCCACATTTCATCCTTAATATGTTGGTAGTAAGAGTAGAACCTTTTGGATGTGGTTTGTCCCTTATAAAAAAGACCCGACAAAGGCCCTTTGTGCTTCCAGCACGTGAAGATGCAGAAGCTCCATCTATGAAGGACATGCCCTCCCCTGACACCAGGTCTGCCAGTGCCTTGCTTTCAGACTTCCTAGTCTCCTGAACTGTGAACAGAAAGTTTCTGCTGCTCATCTCTTTCCCCATCAAAGGTATTTTGTTAACAGCAATACAAACAGATTAAAAAAGATAGATATTCATTTCTATAGTTGTAGTTTTTAGTCTTCCTTTTATGATATTTCTGTTTCTACATCAGTCAGCCTTTTCCTCACCCTTTTGGTTGAATATGCATAGCATATTGTCTCTTTGTGTACTTTTAATTTTCATATGTCTTTATAATTCAGGTGGCTTTTTGGTAAATAGCTTATGGCTAGATTTATAAAAATACAATCTAAGAATTTCTGTGTCTTAAAAATGACACAGAAAAATATTAAGGGCCAGGAATTGAGCTCAGTGGTTCTGCCACCTGCCTTGCAAGCGCAAAGACTCAAGTTTGATCTCCAGTACCAAAAAGAAAAAAAAGAATATATTAAATCCAGTTAATTTATATAATTATAGAAGTTCAAATTTATATCTAACATTTTATTTTACTTTTTCTACTTGCCATAATTTTTCTTTCCTATTTTCCTTTAGATTAATGAATTTTTCTTTATTGTTCTACCTTCAACTCTTTTTGTACTATTCCTATTATTTTATGCCTTATATTTTAATTTTTCATGTGCATAGGTGACTAAAACAGATATAAGTACTGCACACTAATTATTACACCACTGGAGCTCCAATTGACTAAAACAGTTACAGCATCAACAACCTTGTTCTGAACAATTCAAGAATTTTAGAACATTTTGTTATGAGCTTTTCTTTTTCCATATCCATGTTTCTTTTAAGTAGCACTTCAGTTCTACTGGTTTTAAATTCTCCAAATAAATTATTGTTGTCATTAAATAATGTTATTTCCCTATTCAATGCTGGTATTACTACCATATATTTACCATTTTCCTTGCTCACCTTTCCCTTTTGTATCCCAGTCCTACCTGTAGGGTTCAGTTTTCTTTTTCATGCATTATTTCATTTCATGGATGTTTCTGTTACAGCATGTTTGTCTCAACTTCCTCAGATTTTGTTTGAAAGGAGCTTTTACCTTGTGCTCGATGTATTTGCTGAATATAGAATTCTGGGATGTTGCTTATTTTTACTTAATCCTTTAAAGATATCAATCTCTTGTGTTCTGGCTTCTGTTATTACTGGTAAGAAGTCTGCTGCCCCTTTACTTGTTCTTATAGATATTGTTCTTTTCTCAGGTCCCTTTCATGGTGTTTCTTTCTGACTTTGATTTTGTGTAGTTGCATTACATATACCTAGATGTAAAGTTTTAAAAGTGTATAATTTCAGAATTTATTATTCATGTCTTTCATTAATTCTAGAAGATTCTCATCTGTTATTTCTTGGTATATTTGCTTTTTTCCTCAAAGTTCCATTTGAGATCTTTCACTTCTTTCATTAACTTTCTTATCACTTTTCTCCAAATAAATAGCTTTTCAGTTATGTTTAATTTTATTATCTACCAGGGTTACATTTTAATTTTAATAATTAATCAAAATTATTTAATTTGCTGGGTGTGTTAGTATATGCCTATAGTCTCAGCACCCTCGGAGGCTGAGGCAGGAGGATCACAAGCTGGAGCCCAGCCTGGCCAAATAGTGACTTAGCAAGACTCTGTCTAAAAATAAAAAATTTAGAAAGGGCTGGGGATGTAGTTCATTGTGAAGGCCCTGGATTTAATTCCCAGTACTGAAAAAATTAATTCCTAGAAATTCATTGCCAAATCTTTTTTCCTAGTTCTCTGTTCCCTTATGATTTTATTTCTTCTTTCCCTTTAATCATTTTAACGATAATTATCAGAGTGTTTTAAGATTATTCTTTATTATGAATTCTGTTGTGTCATTAAATACATTGTGCCACTTGAGTGTGCAGAGCTTTGATTTTTTTCTTTCCTTTTTCTTGTGAGAGTCTATTGGAGGCTGGGTTGTGAAAGAGTTGCCACAGAGTAAGCTTTAATTTGATTTGTGTATTTTGACAATTTTTTTCTAATTTAGGCTCTTAAAATTTGTTTCCCTGTGTTTGGAGAGTTCTGCGCCATTCTCGTCATTACACATTTGGATTCTACTCTGGAGTGTCATGGAATCGACACATGGCTTTATCCCGACCTTTTGCGTTTGGCACCAAGGAATTTTTCTTTTAATATAAACTATGAATTTATTTATTTTGATCTATAAGTTATTTTCAGTCTATAAAGCTCTAGAGAGGCCAACAGCGATATGTTACATTGGTGTTATCAGTGTGGATGTGGATGACTTTATTTATTTGTTATTTTTAACGATAGGGTCTCAGTATATATTTCAGTCTGGCCTTGAATTCACTATGTAGCCTAGGCTGAACTAGCAGTGATCCTCCTTTTCTGCCTGCCAAGTGATAGGGTTACAGGTGTGCACCACCATACCTGGTTTATTTATTTATTTAAATGTGTATGTCTTTCTCATATTGTTTATATAATGAAGTGAGGCTAAGTGTATCCATAGAATGAATTTTTGTAGCGATTAAAACCTGTGATTCTAGGCTAGTAATGTGGCTCAGTGGTAGAATGCTTGTCTAGCATAGATGAGGCCCTTTTTAAATTCAATCGCCTGTATCAAAAAATAAAATTAAACAAAACAAACAACAGAATCCTCCTGTGATTCTGAAAGATATTTTAATCATATTGACAATCCTTAGAAAATGAGATTGACACAAAACAAAATAGGATACCAAATGGCAGATTTTCTATAGTATATGTGTGTGTTAATAATGTTTGTTAAATTAATCATTATTAACATTACATTAATGGTTATTGCTAGACAGTGAGTAGGTTGGTAGCTTTTCTTCAGTTTTGAATAATCCATGCATAATTTTATAAATAGTACTAAAATGTTTCAAGTACAGTTTTATTCCATGGGAGGTGGGAGAGAGGCCTGGCTGAGAGATGAGTGCCTGTGTGGAAAGGCCGGTGGTGTTTGTGATGGCAGCAAGGAGTTCAGTGGTGAGACCGACAAGCTCTATCTTCTTTGTCTTCCAAATCTGCCCCTCCCTCCCTCCATGCAGTTCTTCCCTCCCTTCCTCCCTTCCTGCTTTTCTTCTTTTCTTCCTTCCTTCTTTTTTTTTTCTTTTGAAAGAACAGGAATTGAACCCAGGGCCTTTACACTGAGCTACATCTCCAGCCCTTTTTCATTTTTTGTTTTGAGACAGGGTCTCACTAAGTTACCAAGTTGCCCAGTCTGGGCTTGAACTTGTCGTCCTCCTGCCTTAGTCTCCCAAAGTACTGGGATGACAGATGTGTGCCATAATGCCTGGTTTACAAATCTGCTTCTTTCTTCTTAGTAGTTATATAAGCTTAAGGCATTAAAACTACACAATTATCATTTGCAAATGAGCAATAATCTTCCCAGAGGATATTGCATATGAGAGTGGCAGTGGCATCTGAAAACCATAAAAAAATGTCCATTTAGGTTCACTATGTCCTGCAAAAGTTGGTAGTAGCTGTGAAAGAGGTAGTGAATTGGATGAAGTGGCCCAGGGCATTCCTGTCCATGGGTTTGTTTAGATTTTTTTTCCCTAGTGAGCCCAAAGTGAGTAGGATACCTTTAAACAGAACACTAAAATTTAAAAGAAACATATATCTAGATTGCGTAGACAACCTTTATTCTTTATGAGGTGGCGGCTTTCTGGAAATTGAGAAGGCTGCCAAGAGCTTCATCTGACGTGAGAGTATTCTCAAGTTGGCTCATGTATGGCTGGATAGAACATCTGTGAAAGAGACAGGAGAATGTGCTCTGTGCAGTAGGCTGGTTGGCTTGCTCACCCTTGGACATAGGGTGGAGGGATAACCTAGTGCAAAGGGTTTTGGGAATGGTGCATCTTGGTCAGTAGTCTAAGAAGTTGAATTTTCTACCTTACAAATGTGCATAGTAGCTAATAAAGATCTGCTGGGTTTCCTTTAATAATGCCCTAGGAGCCACTTAACAAGAGTACGTTTATGTTTTGAATTCAAGGATGTTCTTACTCAGCTTACAAATGAATATGTTTCTTACACATTTGCCTAGCAATTTTGGGTTTCAGAACACTTTTCCTAAATTATAAATCACAGAAGAGTAAATTATTTCTCTACCACAGTTAAATTATCAATAGTTGTAGCTTACTGCTTCAAAGAAGTTGGTAAGCTTCTGAAGAAGTCAGCAGAAAGCTGCCACCAGCTTGTGGGTATACAGCTCCCTAGTGGGAATGGTTTTCTGCAGGGAAGCCTGTGAAAATGGACAGATCAGGTTCCAGGCCCGGGCATTGCACATTGCAAAGGTTGCTGAGAAAGAGATGCTTATCAGAGGCTGCTGGCCTGCCCCTGTGGCCCTGGGGGACCCCCAGGATGGGCTGGCCTGGACCTGACATTAGACCTCATAAAAGTGGCTATCCTTTAGCTGCTGATATATATGGTTAGGATATATTATCTTAGCAACACACAGTACAAAGGGATTTGAAACCTTATTCTAGGCAACAGAAAGCATAATACTATTAGTAAATGGATAAGAATTGACTGATTATTTTTGAAGTTCTTATTTGTGTATTTCTTCCACTGAAATCGTGTCTTAGGGAAAATCTTGGTGGTTATGCAGAATTAAGAAGTGAATACACCCACATGCTTGACACATGTGAGGTTATTTCACAATCTGTTTAATCTTTTTGCATATTCCAAGGGAGTTTCACTGTAGGAGTATGTGTGTGTCTCTGCTTTGCAGACAAGTTATTAAAAAAAAAACAAAACAAACAAAACCAGGTCTAGAGTTTGAAGGAAGGGGAATGTTGGGAATAAAAATAGTTTTTTTAAAAAAAGAATATCAAACTTCTGAGGAAAGAAAATGTTGGTTTCATATTAATTTTCTTATTTATAGAGTTCCTAGGATCTAACTCAAAATATTCTCCACATCACATTGAAAACTGTAGACCCCCATTGTTATAGTTCATATAAACTTGGGAATAAATATCAAGTAAAATCCTACATTTTATTATTTGATGACAGCTTACTCATAACAGACATGCAATCTATGACTTCTTAATAATAAATTGAAATGATTTGAAATTATCTTTGAAAAATCATTAACAGAGTTTGGGATCACTTAATGGGAAGAGAAATTAGGGCATTATTAAATTCTTTGATGACATTCTTTTTCCCTTTACTCATTTATTTATATATGTATTTAACTTATTTTCTTTAATTTTAATTTTCAGATTCTATTTTTTCTCCATGAGAAAACAGTCTAAGATTTTACATTATTTCTTTTTGTTAAAGAGCACTGTCTTCTATGTATTGTTTTATATTCCTGAGGTAAAGTTTATGTGAATGATATTTGCGAATAAGTCACATTCTTTTTCTTTTCCTATTAAGCTAAGTTTTTAAATGCTCCACCTTTGTTGTCAAGTTATATTCAATCTATTGCCACGATTGCTTCATTTTACTCTGTGAAATGCTCTATTTACTGTACTCTCTAGTTTTGTAGTGACTGACACTCAAAATTGTCTCCAACTCCCTACTACCGCAAGCAATTCTGATCTTGTGGAACTTCTTTGCAAAGAAACTTAAAAAATTGACTCATAATATTTGGACATATTTATGGGGTGTAGTATAATTTGATACATGTATACAATGGATAGTAATAAAATCAGGGCAATAAGCATTTCCATTTCCTTATTCAGTATTTCTGTGTGTTGGGAAACTTCAATCTCCTTATTTAAATTGAGATAAATAACAAATTTTTATGGACTATAGTTATCCCACTGTGCTGTAGAATATTAGAACAAATTGTTTCTACTTAAGTGTATTTTGGTACCCACGATCTAAACTCTGTCTCCCTCTGCCTCCTTCCCAGTATCCAGGGACCACTATTCTACTCTCTTCAATGAGATCAATTTTTTAGCCTTCACAAATTAGTGAGAACATTCCATTTTTTCTTTTTGTCTGTGCTGGCTTATTTCATTTAACATGATGTTCTCCAGTTGTACATATGCTGTTACAAATGCTAGGATTTCATTGTTTTTTATGGCTGATCCATTCATCTGTTGATTCACAGTTTGGTTGTTACCATATCTTGGTTATAGATAGTGCTGCCATTATCATGGGAGTACAAGTATCTCTTTGATATAGTGCTTTTGCTTTAATTTGTGTCCTTTGGTGATTGAGCTTTAGTATTATTTCATTGCCAGTATTTTGTTTTCTTTGTATACTTTTCTTTTTCATATTTTTGTCCATTTTTTTTTCTAGTACCTGGGATCAAACTCAGGACCTTGTTCTTATGAGGCAGACATGGTGCCACTGTGCTAAATCCCTGGCCCCTTTTGTCCATTCTTCTACCAGCCCTGCCATTTTTTTCTTTGCAAATGTTCCAGATATATTTACATATTATTCCTTGGTAAGTTTTGGGTGCTGAAAATTTCTCCTCTCAGTCTGTTGTCTGTTACCTTTACCTTTATCCATATTGCTCTTTATTGACAAGAAAGTACTAATATTTATGTAATAAACTTTGTTAAAAATATTTAGTCTTACAGTTTGTGTATTTGGGTTTTATTTAAGAAGGCCTTATCTGTGTTTCAGTAACCAAGATATTCTACTATATTTTTACCTTTATAAACTTTATAATTTTATTTTTCACATTTGGGTTCTTGCCATATGGAATCCATCCTTGCTTATGGTGTGAGAGTCAGTTATATTTTTCTAAGTATAATAAGTTATTTTTTCTAAGTATAATATATATTTTTCTAAGTATAATAAGTTATTTTTAATATCATTTCCTAGACAATATATTCCTTCCCCACTGATTTGTGATACTACATTTATAATATATATTTTCACATTTGGGTTCTTGCCATATGGAATCCATCCTTGCTTATGGTGTGAGAGTCAGTTATATTTTTCTAAGTATAATAAGTTATTTTTTCTAAGTATAATATATATTTTTCTAAGTATAATAAGTTATTTTTAATATCATTTCCTAGACAATATATTCCTTCCCCACTGATTTGTGATACTACATTTATAATATATATATAAATGTCCAGTCTGCTTTTTGAAAGCTGATTTAAATTTTTGTGGATCTTTATTCTTTTAGAAAGATGCTCATGATGATTAAGTGCCTAAAAGATCAGATAGAAGTTTGATAATGACTGTAAAGATAATTAGTGTTAAGTAAATGATGTCTTAGTCAAGACCATGGGATGGCACTCCATTTCTGCAGACTTTTACTTTGACCTTTATTAAAATTTAAAAATTTCTTCCATTGCTAAGTGTTCAATTATCTAGGCACTTTATGCTTTTTGTTGCTATTGGGAAGGTTGTCTCAATTTTTGCCATATTTTCTAGTTAGTTACTGAATTAGAAGATAATGATGTTTGTGGTTTTTCTTTTTCCTATCTTACAGGAATTCTATTCCTAGCTCCCTTCTATTCCTAGCTCTCTTGTCTTTCTGATTTACTTAGAGATTTTTTTTTCTTTATGTAGTTGATGAATATTGTCAGATTCTTTCTGTGCATCAAGTGGAACAATTGCATATTATTCTTTCTCTTTCAGTCCATTAATGAGGTCACTTACATTTCAGATTTTCTAATGTTGAGCCATTATTTTACATTTGGGATACATTCTGTTTGAACTTGATATAATATTTAAAAATAATCCTTAGAATCTTAGCTCAAGATCATCATTTTTGGCAAAACCTTTCTCATTTACTTCTTCTTGTCCCCCAACCTCTGTGTATCCTTTGTGTTCTTGGGCACTTTGTTATGCCATTGCTGTAGAATTTGCAGTGCTCTTGTTTATTCTTCCTGTCAGCACACTGTTAGATGGAGAAACATCTCAAGAATTGCACCATGTCTCATTTTAAAAGTAGTCTTTAGAAGGAATAATGTACAGATCCCAAATCACCAGCTATCAGTTTATAATTCAGTACTTTTTAGTAAACCTATAGTTCAAGCTGCCTTCAACACAGACCTATTTTAAAACATTTTTGCCCTAGATCATTTCCTTGAACCAGTTTGTGGTCAGTTTCTCCTCCCAAATCTAGCCACAAGCAACCTCTTATTTGGTATGTTGTCTCTATAAAGTTATCTTTAAATTTATATTTATCTCTATACATTTTTTTGACTTTTAATATAAATGGAAATATAATATATTATTTATATGAGGCTTTCTTTTGGGGCGCTCTGGGGATGGAACCCAGAGTGCTCTACCATTGAGCTACATCCTCAGCCCTCTTTTTTGTAATTTAAGTAATTTTTGTTAGTGCCTCTTAAATTTATAGAATGTTGGGTTTCAATGTATATTAATATTTTATTTTGTGACAGGGTATTGGTAAGTTGTCCAGGCTGGCCAAAACCTTGTAATCCTCTTTCCTCAGCCTCCTGAGTAGCTGGAATTACAGGCATGTGCCACTGTACCCAGCATATTAGACTTCTTTTACTTAGTGTGATTTGATGTTTATCCATGTTTTAGGAAGAATCAGTAATTGATCCTTTTTATTTCTGAATATCCCATTTTAAGTATATAT
>NW_022900940.1:20582697-20587248 GCF_012274545.1 Fukomys damarensis | reverse complement strand
ATATATATATATCACAATTTGTTTATTCATTTACTGCTATACTATTATACATAGTAGTGTTAGGAACACTTGTATACAGGTCTTTAGGTAAATGTTTGTTTTCATTTCTCTTGGATAGATTCCTAGAAGTGAAATTACGGAGTTGCTTGATAAATTTTATGTTTTAAGAAAGTGCCAAACTCATTTTCAATGACTGTACCATTTCACATTTAAACCAGTAGTATATGAGGATTCCAGTTTCTCCAACACTTGATGTTGTTTGTCTTTTTGATTGTACAAGTTCTCATGGGTATGTAGTGGTATTTAGCTGTGTTTTAATGAAAATGAAAACATTACTCCCTAGTGAGTAAAAATGTTGACCATATTATCACTTGACTGTTAATAATTTGTATATCTTCTGTAGTAAATTATATTCAATTTTTTCTCCATTGTAAAATTGGATTGTCTTCTTACTCAGTTTTAAGAGTCTTATATATCCAGATATATGCTTCGTAAATACTTTTTGCACAGTTTGTTGCTTGCTTTTGCATTCACTAAAATATATCTTTTAAAGTAGAAAATTTTTACTTTTAATAAGTCTAATTTGTAGTCTTTCTTTTGATAATGTGTTTGGTGTCATATCTAGGAACTCACTGTTTAGCTGAAGGTCATGAAGATTTAATTTTTCTTCTTGAAGTTTTACAAATTTTTGTGTGTGATTTGGGGAAAGCATCTTAAGTTTTTGTTTTGTCCCCTTTTCCTTTTGCTGGTATACGTTCAATTGTCCCAGTATAATTTGTTCAAAGATTACTCTTTTCTTACTGACTTGTTTTACCATCTTTGTGAAAAATCAGTTGACGATTACTTACTATAAGGGCTTATTTCTTTTTTTTTTCTTTTTGTTGAGTTTATTGGTACAATCTAGGTATACAATACAGTTACATTCATTATTGGGATCTTGTACCTTTACATGATAGGTCTTGATTCTCATTTTTTCCCCTTGTCCTTGCCCTCCCTTCACCTCTTCTGCCCCTCCCCATTTACAAAGACTTTATTTCCATTTTTTCAATTTCTCATATTTTCTCCTCTCCCTTATTACCTTTCCCCCACCCTTCCACTTTCCCTACACCTTTAGCCCTTTACTTCATTATTGGGATCTTGTACCTTTACATGATAGGTCTTGATTCTCATTTTTTCCCCTTGTCCTTGCCCTCCCTTCACCTCTTCTGCCCCTCCCCATTTACAAAGACTTTATTTCCATTTTTTCAATTTCTCATATTTTCTCCTCTCCCTTATTACCTTTCCCCCACCCTTCCACTTTCCCTACACCTTTAGCCCTTTACTTCCCCTAGTTCAGCACATTCCATTAAAAAAACAAAAACAAAAAAACAAAGAAAAGAATAGTATCCAGCACAGTTCTGTTGCTGTTGTGGTACCTGGCATCATTTTTTTTTTTATTAGCATCTTAATCATCATCTGGAAAGAGAACATTCTAGAGTAATATCATTAAATATAGCTCTGATAAAGCACGGTCACTACTACGTATCATAAAGCAGGTACAAGATATTTTACATTCACAGAGGTATGATACAGTACCGTCCTACATCAATAATACTAAAATCACTTTTGGTTTGAAATTTGCTTTGTCTGCAAATAAGATTGCTACCCCTGCTTTTTTCTGGGCTCCTGTCACATGCAGAATTGTTTTCCATCCTTTCACTTTCAGTCTATGGGCTTCTTTTTGCACTATGTGTTTGTTGTATACAACATATTGTTGGATTTTGCTGCTTATTCCATTTTGTCAATCTATTTCTCTTGATTGGTAAGTTTAGGCCATTGACATTGATGGTTATAACTAATATGTACTGACTTATTATTGACATGTTATTGGCCTTTTGTTGACTCTTTTTACTTTTTCACCTTCTTTTAGTTTCTTGCCTTGGCCTATTTGATTTGCTCTGTTGGGCCTCATGGTGTTGTTGCCTTCATTGTCTTTTTCTAGTATCTTGTTTAGAATTGCTTGTAGTGCTGGTTTGTTATTCATGTAGTTTCTCAGGTATTCTTTGTTGTGGAAGTATCTTATTTCCCCATCCATTTTGAAAGAGAGTTTTGCAGGATATATCAGTCTAGGTTGGAGGTTGTTTTCTTTTAGTACTTGAAATATCTCACTCCAGGCTCTCCTTGCCCTAAGGGTTTGTGTTGAAAAGTGTGCTGTGATTCTGATGGGCTTTGCTTTGCATGTGATTTGTTTCTTTTCTCTTAGTGCTTGTAGTATTTTGTTCTTCTGTTGGGTTTCTGGATCTTGATTATTATATGTCTAGGTGTAGATTAGTTTTATTGTGCCTAGTTGGAGTCCTATATGCCTCACTTATCTGTATGTCTAATTTTTCCCTTCTGTTTGGGAAGTTTTCTGTCATTAATTCTGTGAACAGCTTTTTAAAGTCATTTGTATTTTCTTCTGCTACTTCATGGATTCCTATCAATCTTATGTTATTCTTCTTTGCCTCATCTAGGAGTTGTTGGATCGATTTCTCATGATCCCTTACTGTTTTTAAGAGAGCTCTCTTTTCATGGTCACTGACTGCAATCTTATCTTCTATATCTGAGAGTCTGTCTTTGCATTCTTTTATTCTGTTGCATACACTTTCAATGGAATGTTCAATCTCCTGGATATCTGTTTGAATCTATTTTATGGATTCCATTTCTTTCCTACGTTGGGCGTTTATTGTTTCCATTTCTTTCTTATGCTGGGCCTTCATGGCTTCTATCGTGGTCCTGAGCTCATCTATTTTTTTGTCAGTTTCTGTTCTAGAGTCTCGAATCATGACTTTCATTTTGTTCACCAGCTCTATGGTTATCTGGGAAATTATTTCTGCTTTGAATTTTTCTAGAGCCTGATTGATCTGTTTTGTTACTTCCTGTGATTTGAGTTCAGGGTGTCCTGGTGGTTCTCTATTGGCCTTTTCATCTTCATTTGCCCTACTATTTGCCATTGGTGAACTGAAAGTCTGTCTTTGTGTGTTGCTTAAGTGTTTTCTCATTTTTATTTTTGTTGTGGGGCTGTCCTTGGTTTAATCTCTGGGTTATCACCCAAGTGTTCCTGATATAGTTACGCCCTAGCTTCTGTGTCTCTCATGACCCGCAGACATTCTCATCTTCCTAATATCAGAGAAAACAGCTCATTGAATCAACCACAACCCTTTATCCCAACTGATACAATCAGCAACACATTATGATCAAGCACAACTTGGAAACTGACCACCTGTGGTAGTCACTAGTCTATCACCCTTAAACCATTTGAATTATATTGAAATCAAGAAGCAGTCCAGAACATGTCTGCAGGGAACAAACTTTTCAATATATGTATTTACCATTTAATGCCTCAGACAGAGCTAGGATGCAAGACCCCTGATCTCAGCTGATGGCTGAACCCCATGATGCAGACTGACCTCAGGCTGCAAGGCCCAGATTGAGTTCCCCAACTTTCTGAACAGTTGAACTCCACACCGTTCTACTACAGGCTTCCCACGCCCTTTCTTTAAAGATGTTCAAAGTTGGAAACTCATAGAAATACCCGTTATGACCACCTCTGTCTCTGCAGAGTGGGTCCAAGGACTAGCACAATCAGGAGGTCTGAGAGTGGTGGGGGGAGTTATGGGGGTTCGGGGCACTCTTGCTGCTACCTTCCTGGTGCTGGAGGATGGCGGCTGGGCCAGGAGAAGGTGTGGCTCTCTTCCTGGGGTGGATCAGGGCCCAGGCTACCCTCCAAGGGTTTCTTTCTGTCCCATTAATTTATTTGCCCACTGTTATGCCAATTTAAGATTGCTTTATTACTGTAGCTTTATAGTAAATCTTAAAATCAGGCAATATAATCCTTTGTCTTTTTTCTTTTTATGTAGATATTTTATTTTGTTTTATTTGTATATGTTTGCAGTACATAATTTTATAGTCATCTTGGGAGTTGGTACATGTACATAATACAGCTTTTTTCTTTTATAAAATCCCCCCTTCCTTTGTCCTCCTCTCCCCTCTTTATTCTTGTGGATATTATTAATCTTAATTTATGTTTGTGACATATAATGTCCAAATTCATTGAGGTTATTTAAAGTAACTTTGGCTCTTATAGGTCTTTTGAATTTTCATATAAATTTTAGCATCAGCAGGTCAATTTTATTTAAAAAGTTGCTGTGAATTCAATAGGAATTTTGTCACACATATAGATCCATTCAGGGAGAATTACCATTGTAACAAAAGTCTCCCAATCCCATGTAAAGTCTATTTTTTTAAATTATTATGTGTTATTTAAAAAACTTTATAGTGCAAATTAGTTACACAGAATAGCAGCTATCATTTTGGCATATTTGTACATGTATATAGTATACTTTATTTTAACTTTGAATTACTCCTTTTCCCTCTCTTTCCCCTCTGATGTCCTTACTCTTCTTTAATAGCCCTTTTCTACTTTGCTGTCATCTCTCTTTGTTTTTTATTCTTAAATTTTTTTTAGATTCCACATATGAGGAGAAACATGCAATATTTGACTTTCTGCGTTTTTTTTTTTTTTTTTTTCTT
>NW_022900940.1:20574670-20582616 GCF_012274545.1 Fukomys damarensis | reverse complement strand
TTTTTTTTTTTTTTTTTGCATATCACGATCTCCAGTTCTATCCATTTTCCTGCAAATAACATGATTTCATTCTTTTTTATGGCTGAATAATGTCCTTGTTGACATTTTCTTTTTACTGCCATCTGTTGATGGGCACTAGGCTCTTTCCATAGCATAGCTGTTGTCAACTGTGCAACAGTAAATGGGTCTGCTGACTTTAACTTTTTCATGAATATACTGAGGAGTGGTATAACTGGATCAAATGGTAGCTCTGTTTTTAATATTTTGAGGAGTCCATGCTGATTTCTCTAGTGGCTATACTAATTTATATTCCACTAACAGTGTGTAAAGTTTCCTTGACCCCCATCCCTGTTTTTTTGTTTTTCTTGCTGATAGCCATTCTGTCTGGGGTGAGTTGGAATCTGAAGATTGTTTTGATTTGCATTTCCCTAACAGCTGTTTTTCATACTTACTGGCCATGTGTATTTCTTCTTTTGAGAAATATCTTTTTGGGTCATTTACCCATTTTTGATTGGGTTATTTGTTCTTTTGGTGTTAAAGTTTTTTTAGTTCTTTATGTATTATAGATATAGAGTAGCTGGCTGTATTTTCACTCTGCTGATAGTTTCTTCGGCTGTACTGAAGCATTTTTTAGTTTAATGTCATCCTATTCAGAAAGCCCTTGTCTGTACCTATGACCTCAAGTATTCTCCCCTATGTTTGGTTCTCGCAGTTTCAAAATTTCAGGTCTTATACCTAAGTCTTTGATTTGTTTTGAATTGATTTGTATACAGGATGAGACAAAGGAATTTAATTTAAATTTTCTACATGTGGATATCAAGTTTTCCCAGCAGCATTTGTTAAAAAGTTTTTCGTTTCTCCAACATGTTTTTGATCCCTTTGTCAAGAATATAGTTGCATGGGTTTATTTCTTTGTCCTCTATTCTGTTCCATTGGTCTTCATGTCTACTTTTGGTGCCAGCATCATGCTGTTTTTTGTTATGGTGTCTTTGTAGTATATTTTAAAATTGGATATTGTGATGCCTTCTGCCTTACTCTTTTTGTTCAGTATTACTTTGGCTATTCTGGATCTTTTGTATTTCCATATCAATTTTAGGATTATTTTTCTAGTTCTGTGAAGGGTATCATTAGTATTTTGATGGAGATTGCATTGAATCTGTAGATTGCTTTTGGTAATGTGGTCATTTTAGCAACATTAATTCTGCCAATCCACTAACAAGGGATGTCTTCCCATCTTTTAGTGTGTTCTTCAATTTTTCTCTTTGGTGTTTTGTAATTTTCATTGTAGAGATCTTTCACCTTCTCAGTTAGGCTTATTCCTAGATATTTAATTATATTTCAAGCTGTTGTGGATGGGATTGTTTTTCTCATTTATTTCCCAGTGGGTTGATTGTTGGTATATAAAAAAGCTATTTATTTTTATCCTGCCATTTTGCTGAATTCATTTATCAGATCTAAAAGTCTCCTGGTGGAGTTTTGTGGTCTCATAAAGGTTCATATCATCAGCATATAGAGATAGTATGACTTCTTTTCCTATTTGTATCCCCTTTATTTCTTTGTCTTGAAGAGCTCTCATTTATTTAGATCTTCTTTAAATTATCAGTAATAATTTGTGGCTTTTAGTGTCTACTTATTTTGTCCAATTGGTTCCTAAATGTTTTGATGTTATTATGAATGGAATTAAAAAAAATTCATTTTAAAATTGCTCACTGATAGTATATAGAAGTAAAATTGACTTTTACATACTGATTTTTAAATGTGTGTCCTTACAACTTGCTTATTAATTCCTTCAGTTTTTTTTCTGTCATGCATTCCTTAGTATTTTCTAATAAGGATCAAATCCATCTTCAAATAAAGATATTTTTAATTATTTTTTCAATTGAGATGACTTTTCTTTTTTCTGTAGGACAGTTCTCCAGGTGACACTGAGCTACCTCAGTTCTCCCCACTCCTTTCTTGTTCATATTTCTCAAGGATAACTGTAGAATACAGTGCCTTGAGATAGGAATTGCCTGGAGCAGCTTGGACCTTGCTCTTGTCCCTCTTGGGGAAAGTTACATCTTGGGCTAGGGTGGAACTGCCTGGGCTTTGATCCTCTTTCCCCTGGAAGCACAGCGTCCTTCGCTTTGTCCAGTGGGTCACTGACGTATATAAGCAGGGCCAGGCCTCCTTCCAGGGAACTCACATGGTCAACATCCATTTGCCCTTCCTTTACAGCTTTCTAGACTGGCTCACAACAGATCTTAGTTTTTCTTTGCCCTTTCCTCTCTATCTGTAAGTGAGAAACTTGCTTCTTATAGTTGTTGAGTGTGTGTCCTATCTCAGCAGCCTCAGGCCTTTGGAAACACTATATCCAGGATGCAGTGGATTGAAATATTTGGACTCCTATTCCTGGGGCTTGGCATAATGATGATGGTGTCAGCTGTCTTCCATGTATTTGCAGCCGTGCTTCCACAATGGTTACTGGGGAGCCTGCTTCAGACCTCCTTTCCCTCCCCTCTCCATTGCTATCTCAGGCCTGTTCTCTTTCTTCCCATGCTCTTTCCCTCCTTCTGCCTCCCCTCTCCTCCTCCCGCCTCTACTTTCTTTCTCTCCTCCTCTCCCTCTTCCTCCTCTCCTTCCTCCCTCTGCTCCCTCTTCTCCTCCTCTTTCATCTTTTCTATATGGCATATCTAGAGCAATATTGTACAGCATTGGCAAGAGTGGGCATGCTTGCCTTGTTTCTGACCTTTGGGAGAAGTAGTCTGTCTTTAGACTATTTTTCTTTTCTTTCATGATGCACTTTATTAGGCTGAGGGAATTTCCTCCTATTCCTAGTTTTTTGAGTTAAACTAATATAAAAACTAACCATGAACAGATATTAAATTTTGTCAAATGCCTTTTCTGCTCCTAATAAAATGATCATATTTTGATATTTATTTTATCAACATGATATATTGCATTAATTGTTTTTCAGATGTTAAAGTAATCTTGTATTCCTTAAATAAATCCCACTTTGACATCCACAGGCAAAGATAATTTCTATTGCCCGTTTTTTCCTCTTTGTATATGAGTCATAATTTTCTATTTATTTTTATGACTCATAATTATTTTAGTAACTAAGAATTTTAGATAATATATTTTAGCAAATCTGGATTATGATTTCTTTCTGCCTGAGGGTTTTAGTTTGTTTAGTAACTTTCCTATGAAATTTGTCAACTTTGTATGTGGCTGCTGATGTTTTTGCTCAAAGTATTTTTTTTCTTGCTTTTATTTCTGTTTTTCAGTCTGACTTCCTCATGTTTGTCCTTGTGTCCACACATCTTAGTGGCTAGCCAGTGACTTTTCAGAAGTTGTGTTCACACAGCTTGAGCCAATACAGCCTCTTCCCAGGGCTGATGGATCTCTATGCTGTTTGAATAAAATTCAGACTTCAGTTTTATCCTGGCTTTCCTTTTCATAGGGCTCTAGATGCTCTCCTGCACATACATACCAACTCCAGGTCAGCCAGAGATATGAGGAAAGATTATCCAAGCACCTTATGCATATCTCACTGCTTATATTTCCCTTTTTATTTCTGATCATTCCTCTACTCTAATACTTTACACAAATAGGATCACAACCTCAGACTGTTGTAACGGCTGACCTTCCTTGTAAAGGTGACCTTCCTGCTCACCACTGAAATTGCCACTTTCAAACTCTGGGTATCAAGATTTTACCTTTAGCTCCAAATAGTTTTCTTTTCTGGCAATGAAGCTATTGGTTATTTACAGACTGTCTCATTGTTAGAATTACAGTGTTAACCAATGTGGATTGGTGAGAGGAGGGTGACAGAATCTGTTTTAGGCAAATATGGTACAGATTCCTACTGTTTGTGTCCAAACTGAGTAGTTTTTCGTAAATAATTACTTTTCAGATTATTGAAAGATACTGGTCAATTTACAGAGCTTTGAATGGCTGTTTTGGTAATTTTGTCCATTTTTTAAAACTTGCTGAAGGAGAGGCTTTGATGACTTCTTCCTGTGAAGTCATAAGTCCCATCTTAGCTCATTTGCATTCATAGCCCTACATACTGTTTTCTTACTTGTTCCACAAGTAGTTCCCAAACTATGAAAATTGACTCTGATTTTTAAAATGTGATTTGCCTTAAAGGTCAGTCTCAGTAAAACTTCTTGAAGGTTGGGAAATTGGCCTCAGAGAAAAAAAAAATCAGTTGAGTGTCTGTTAATCAACCTTCACTAAACCAATTCACTATTACAGTAACTTGAAACAATTGTGTAATTTAATTACATATGATGTAAACCAACAAACAGCATAACAAGGAACAGTTTTTATGAAAATGCAAGTGCAGGCTTTGAAAAGAATCAATAAATATGAGTTGCCAAAAATTGCTGTTGAATTAGGAATGGGTAAGACAAGTAAAAATGTTTGTGGAAAAATAAATAATATGGGAGGATTGGCACTCAGATTACTTCCTAAAAGTCCTCACATTTTCATTTTTCTATAAGGAAGTGGAAGCTGGAAATTGCAGATGGTGAGTTATGAAAGCATCTTCTGAAGAAATACGATGGAGAACTATTTATTGGTATTAGAACATTAAAAGCAATTTGGCTCTATATAAAAAGTTAGCAGGAAAAAGAATGTTTAAGTTTTAAGTTACAATAACCTATTTAGGCTGAAGAAGGACTATGACTAGTGAGACTCAGACATTATAAAACCTCGAGTTGTTTTATTTTGATTGGCTTGATTCATGGATACTCTTATTAAAAGTATATTTCAGTTGCTTGGTGATGTGTATTGTGCTCACTCAAAAGTTTTAAATACTCCGCATCTAAATGTCCTTTTTACATCAAATAATCTCATTGTGGTTGCAATGACAAAAAAAAAAATAAAACATAGTAGTCATCTAATACAAACTGTGAAGTGATGAATACTATACTGAAGTTAAGCGGATTCATTTTGATGGTCACAGAGGATAACATGGGTCTTAGCCATTTTCTCATCACTGGGACAAAATACTTGACACCTACAATTTACAGGTGGAGAAATTTATTTTGGCTTACATTTTAGAAGTTTCAATCCTTGCATGGTCAGTGGCATGGTTGAAGGACCTAGGTGGAGGAGCAGATGCTCACATCATGGCCTCCAGGAAGCAGAATGGAGGGAGGAGTCACAGAGGGAGATAGACACTTCCATTCTTACCCTCACAGATTCAGGATCCAGCTCTTCCAAATAGGCCCCACTTCCTAATGTCACATTTAGCTATGAAGTTATAATCCAGTCACCTTTGAGCTTGAGGCTTTGGGGGCACGTCTAGATATAAACCCTATCATAGTCACTGGCCATCACATTTTTTTTCAATATTTTAAAGATGAGAGAGGATGTCTAAAAAAGGAGGGAATTGTTAGCCTGAAATGAATTTAGCTGAATCCTGCCTCTACTTGAGCAATAAAATTTGGTCCAAAGTGACCTCTTACCACACAGTGAACTACAGTCTTGCTTGAAGGAAGTTGTTACTGAACCTGAGATATACCCTGGTAACCAGGTAATAAGTCTCAGCCAATCCCAGGTGGAAGGCTGCTAATCATGCCTAAATAGGACAAATGCAGAGCTAGACCTATCAGGTATTGTTTTTATATCATTTCTTGTTTTTCTGGCTGTCTTAGTTACTTTTCTCATTGTAGGGACAAAATATCCAACACCCAAATTTAAAGGAGGAAAGGTTTATTTGGCTCACAGTTTATAGAGGTTTCAGTTCATAATTAGCTGGCTCCAAGGCAGGGTGGAATGGTAGAGGGGTGTCACAGGAGCAAGCAGAAGACAACAAAAGCAACAAGCAGCAAGCTATAAGCAGCAAGTGACAAGAAGTGACAAGTAGTGACCCTCTCTGCCCCTTATATTACATCTAGGCTACTTTCCCTGAGGGTGGGTAGCACTCACACCCAGGGTGGGGCATCCTTAACTCTAGCACTGCACCATGAATCAGTCCCAGCATTGCATCCTTGATCCCAGCATCATATACCTGGACGCACTCACCTCCTAAAATCTCTGCTTATGACAGCATGAGGATTTGGGAGGGGGGCCATGAGACACAAGCTCACCGTATTGTAGGTGGGGGCATTCTGAACTATCTTTGATTCACAGTGCTGCCCTATTTCTTGCTCAGATAAACCTCGTTGAATTAAAAACAAAATAATTTAGGGCATTTTTCATCATTTTCATTGTTTTTATGATTTTCTGCATTAGCCAAGTTTTTGGTTAACCAATTAATTATCGGTCCCAATCAGAAAGATGGTTTCTCTTCTCTTCCCATAAGATCTTGGTAGATCTTAAGAGAGCTGCTAGCTGCCTGTTTGGGAAGATCTTCCTGACTTGGCTCAAGGTTCATCTCTCTTATTTCCCACTCCACAGTTGAGACAGAAAAGTATATAGGCAGGGATCGAGACCGTGCATGGTTTGGAGCCACTGTGCCATGTCTGGAAGTCTGAGAGATGGGCGGAGCACTTCAGGTCCTTTTGCCTTCTTGGAACCTCTTGATGATTCCACGTTGACAGTGCTGGTGAGGGGAGTAAGAGGCTGCTCCTGGTTGGGATTGTACACATTCTGGGAAGAAATGGGATTGGTTAGCTTTATGTCTCCAGGAGAAGTGGTATCGTTCCTTTGGATTTGTCTTTCAAGGTCAAAATTATTTAGTAACTGAAGATTAAGAGGAGACCAACCAACAGCCTGGGTCTAGGACACTGAATAACCTTTTGAATGATTTGGGGTCATAAGATCTAGCCCCATTTACCAAAGGTGTTTGCAGATAGGAATTCACAGACATATGACAGAGACACTGTGCATTCATACAGAGTGCTTTCTTTTCCTCTCTCTCTAGCACCTGCAGTGACCTTCAGGTGGCTCGTCGATGAATCACATATTTGGATTCTATATAAAACATTTCCCACCATCAAGGAGACAGATGTAACCTGTCTTCCATTTATGCATCTGAACTTATTTCTAGTCCCACTTCTTCAACTATTTTGAAAACACACTTATACCAAAAAGGGAAGACAGCGAGCTCTAACATCCTTGTTTTTGAATAGATAGGTCTTTTGAGGATAGAAAGGGGAAACCTGCGCATGGAATTTTAGGCATTGATGTTAATGGGTGGGGGAGGAATTTGAGGTTGGTTAGACTGGTAGTGCTGCTCAAACTGGAGACCAAAGAAAGCTGCTGGATTCTAGGCTAAGGCTGAAACTAGTTGTAGTGGTCCCTGTAAAGGGAATGAAGCTCAGAGAAAGCATGTGAAAATATAATAATTTTGAATTTTAAATGGGTTATCTTGATAATGGATCAGAATAATGCAGAAAGCTTTTTATGTTCAAAAGCATTGTGTATAAAAAATATAGCAGCATGGAAAGGGAAGAACTTTAGCATTCCTTGCCCTATATAAAAGCTTATAGCTTAGTTTAAATAAGCTCACTGCTTTTTACTTGTTTGTATAGTCTGAATCTAGGTCTTGATTTTCAAACTTTTTTCTACAGTGAGGAAATGAATGAAGCTTTGAATGAAAAAAAAATAACCTTACGAACAGACATTGTGGCCATTCTGCCTCCAGGAGCGTTCAGTCTGGCAGTCTGGGAGAGAAAGTCTTAATAAGGGCGTTAAAAGCAGCTCCACTGATCCTGTAGGGTTTATGGTGTTTTAGAAGGGTGGGGGTTTGGCATGAAACTTATTAAACAGGCAGGAACCAAGAGAATACAAGTTTTCTGCCAGTAGGAACTTCTACATCTGGCTTGCCTTCTGTTTCCCTCCTGATCTCTTGTGCCACACTGTCTCCCCCATCCTTCCTTATGAGACTTTTTGTACCATTTCTCAGTGACAGAAGAGAGAAAAAAGCCAGTGGGGTGAAGGGAAGTACACAAGGGCCCCTTTGGAATGGGCTTCCTTTTTTCCCTCTCCCGGAAAAAAAAAAAAAAAAATCT
>NW_022900940.1:20549938-20574459 GCF_012274545.1 Fukomys damarensis | reverse complement strand
CCCTTTCCCAGGCAGAAAAGAAAAAAAAGCCAGTGGGGTGAAGGGAAGTACACAAGGGCCCCTTTGGAATGGGCTTCCTTTTTTCCCCCTCCCGGAAAAAAAAAAAAAAAAATCTAAGAAAACAGTACCATTTTTCCTTCTCTTGCTTTTCCCTGTCTGAAATCTGCTTTCTCCCAAACACTCTACCCATCTGTGTTTCTATTGATAGTATTTCTGTTCTTTCTCGCTCTCTAGTTCTATCTCTGTCTCTCTCTCTCTCTCTTTCTTTTGCTCTCTGTAGATTCTAGCTCTCCCCTGGTCCTGCTGAGAGCACATAATACTGGCCTTATTTGTGACTCTGCAGTTATTTCCATGGCAACCAACCCAGAGCCCAGGTGTGAGCCTGTGCCTCTGCTATTGGGCCACGCAAGAGAAAAGGCCTTTATTAAAACTGAGTGCTAGCAGGCTCCCTCCTTCAGCCTTTGCCCAGAGAGAAACTTCTGCAGGAGAGTCAAAGGAGCCACACAGGAATCAAAAGCAAGGTTTACTTTTTATAATTTCTCCAGTGTGAATGAAACACCTTCAGCTCACTGCACACATATGCACATATAGGCACATGCAGGCACATACCACCTTTATTTCTGGACCTGTTTCCTTTTGAAGGATGTCAGCTTTAATGCTGTGGCCTAGAATAAAAGCTTATGTTAAAAATGAGAGGTGGGCTTCTCAGCTGTTAAGCCTCCTGTGTATAGAATGGAAGTAGGGGACAGAGAGAGGACAATGGCAAGGACAGGGATGGATAGCAGCTCAGGAGGGTGGCAAAGTGGAGATAAGGAAGAAATACCAGATCCCTAACTCAGTGATGAATAAGAGAGGTAGGGAGGGATGATGGTTTCACTGGGGAGTTCTAAAGACAGCAACTCATAATGTGTTCATTATTGTGTATATGACTTTTACACAAATAAAATGATGTAAAATGTCAAGGGAGAACAGCATCTCTCCTCAGTTGTCACTGTTTTTTTCCTATCCTTTTTCATGGATCTCTGGTTTTTGTTCTCTTCCATTTTTGTTCAGGTCAAGGCAATGCCATTCTGGGGAGATTCTAGAAAAATCCCAGTCAAGTTTCTAAGATCCTTCTTCCTTCATCTCCCTTCTCTTCTGTCAGAACGTTTGAATCCAGATAAAGAGGAGACAAGGGAAAGAATCTCTCTTTCATCCCTCCTGAGAAATGCCTGCATACTCTGGAACTGGAGCCAGGGCAGTATTCTGGTCTCTACTGCAGCGGGGTGAGTTAATCTTTATTAAGCAAATGTATAGAGAACCAATGGTTTGTCTCAGTAACATTTCCATGGCCATCCACTCCCTATTTCTTTTATTGATCTGCTGTCTAAATGGGTACTTCTAAACTCCGTGGGAGTTTTCCAATTAGATAAAAGGCAATTCATGTTGCCTGCTGCCTCTGTACTGCACTAACAGCCCTAAACCAAGAGAACACATTCAAGACTTTGGCAGAATAAGCTGCTTTAATCAAGGCGACCCCCTTTTGAGTACTCTCATCTGCAGGACATTTCTCTTAATATGCAAAGACTTTCTTTATTGGAGGTTGAGAAAAATGGGCTGCTTCTGTAGAAGGAGAGTTTCAAGGTGTGCTGTGGGATAATGGAGAAGATGCATCTATCTGTCCATTCTCTGGGCGGGTATTTTAGAAAAAGAAGCTCGGCCAGCACGTTTGGGGTCACTGATTCTGGGATTTTCAAATCTCAGATTTCTGCTAGGAGCTCTTGTCTTTGGCTCTCAAAGCCTGTTGGGGACCTCTTGTCCCTGGATGAGTCAGGTAGCTTGGTGTTTGAAGGACTCAGCCAGGAGGACCTAAGAGGAAATGGAGGGGTGGTGCTACATAGGTGAGCCCTTCTGTCTCAGGACTGGCACCATTATCCAATAGCAAACGTAAGTGACCCAAATCCTGCAACCCACTGTAGCTGGTTCAACCCTTCTGCCTGAAGTTAAAGGCAAGGCAGCCTTATTTTTCCTTCTTCATAATCATCTCTTTTCTGGCTTGGCTCAGCTTCTATGTAGCGAGGCTGGCACATTTCTGACTTTTGTCCCTCCTCACCTGAGAAAGGGAAGTCTTTATCATTTACCATCTCCTTTGCTTTTTCAGATTCCTTTTACCATGTTAGTGTTGTCTTGCTTATTCCTGGGTCACTAATTAGAACTACTGTCCCATGGAGTCTTCACTATGTTCCAGGCATTGTACTATTTTACATATAATTAACAAAGTTAAACTTTCCAAGTAGGTTTATTATCTCCCCACTTGACAGATGAGGAAACTGAGCCTAAGTATCTTGCTAAAAGGCACATAAACATTTTTATCCACATCTGTGTGATTCCAAAGGTTTTGGCACTTAGCATACATAGTCAAGGATAAATAATTTTCATAACAGTAATTAAAATAAATGGTTTGCCTTTGGAAGCACAGAGAACAGTTCACATTTGCACAGCATAAGGCTTAGCAACAATAAGTTTTGACTGAGGCCTTTCCAGATAGAATAACTGGGACCTCCATTTCCTGCTGTCTTTAAAACACAAGCATATTGGAGACCAGCAAAACGTTCCTATAGCTACTGTGGATGTAGATCTCTATGACAGGGCCTGCAGACCCCTTTTGGTGGGGACCTTGGGAGACCTAGTGGGGTGTGATTGTAGTACTTTCTAAGGGGAAAGACTTAGGTCTTTAGGTTTCCAAACAGTTTCCTTTGTCTGGTGGAACTTGGGCAGAGTTACTATGGGATGAGATAGCGAAAGTACCGACTTCAAAAGTGAACACTGTTGATCTTAAACCTATTTTTTAGGAAAGAGCACTAGCTCCTTAGTTTATTTCTTTCCTCTCTTCAGTAAGTTCCCTTCCCTTTATGTGTTTCTCCCAGAGACAGGAGATATCTTTGTTCTTTCCCTTTTACCAGTCTATTCTAGAGCATTAGAGTTTATTCCCTGATCCCAAAATTCCAATGCTATTCTTCCCAGTGAGCAGCTATGTTCTATGAAAATAGGGTTTTTGGCTACTAATGCTAGTAAGTCAAATCCATCAAATCTGCTGTGGTGATTGGGTATTTTTTTTTAATATCCTTTCTTTAAATTTATGATCTCAGCTAGTTTAACAAAACCTAGAAGGCAGGGAAAATAACCAGGCCCTGTGGGATTGCTATCTTTCTTAGGCTCTGGGTTGGGAATAGAGATATCTAGTCGCTGTCCATATCAGTGCTTTGTGAATCTAGAGCAAAGCTGAAGGCTAAAGTAAGGAATGTGGTAGGGAATCATTCATGTTAAGAAGATGACTTTACCATTCAACTGCACACCCTTACTTCCTAGCTATGAATGATCCAGATCTATCAGAACAAGTGCGATGTTTCCATTTTATCTCTCCTTTTCTTCTCTTCTCTTCCCCATCTTCTGCTCACAGTAAAATCTCATAAGGAAAGGTACAGCTTGATTCCCACTCTCCTGCATGGCTCTGTGGGCAAAGTTAGGTCCTTCTTGACCCATGATAATTGCACTCTCAGTATGAGGAAAGCCAGAGTGGAAAGGAATGAGATTGTTTTTGAATACTGAATGTCTGGGTCTCGACTTCACAGTAGTGATAGCCTCTTTCTGTCAAGTACTGTGACATCATTGTTTCAGTTGCATCTGGGGAGTCAGAGCCAGAGAATGGCGGAAGTTGTTCAGAAGACTTAGGCACTTGCTGCTCAGAATCTCCAGGAAGCCACTGCAGTTTCTCTGGAAAGAGGCACTTGACTCTCCCTTACATTAGAAGAAAGAAGAGCTAGGGACTAGCATTGGAATTAAAGTCCATTCTAGCTGGAGGACTTCACCTTTGCTCTCAGTAAGAAAACGAAGTGTTTGAAGAGTCAGTAAAGCTTCTGTTTATTATCAAACCCCAGTAGGACTTTATGATAATTTTTATAACTTCTTCATACAAAACTCTGGGTGCTATGAAGGTTAATAACTTGTGTTTATCGAAACTTCCCTTCAAGGAACTCAGAGAGCTTTGTAGACATTATCTAATTCAGCAGCACTGCAGGAAAAGGAAACAGGAAAGAAGGAGAGTATGAACAGACAAGATTATTCCAATTTAGGAGAACTGATAATATTAATAGCTCCAACAGGGGGTTTCAGTAAGCTTTAGAAAAATTGAGAAACAAGTTTAAGTCATTCAAGTAGAGATCTCTTCACGGCCCAGTGTTGACCGTCTCGGAGCACGCTGGCAGTTTTCTCATTGGAAAGTAGGACCCCAAGTACTACATGTTGGTATCATGTTGGTATTCAATAAGGCAAAGGCGTAAACGTACAGCTCTAGAAACTTGGCATACTGTCAGTGCTTGTTGGATATTATCTCTCAGATCTTCATTTCCAGGCAACTGCAGAATAATTACCTGGTTGACGGGAGGAGTAAATTGCTGTGTTATACTCTGCAGAATATGAAGAAGAGCAGGGGCTTGTTTGGTGGTGAAGAACCAGTGGTCATTTCTCTTCTTTAGAAACTCTGGCATTCAAAGCGTATTGTCTATTATTGTGAGAAGACTGACCCTCTGTACCCAAATCGTGAGCACAGCATCTCTGGATAGAAAGTGAAATGGAGATTTAAGGCACCTTTTTACTTATTCGGGGGCAAGTATTTCTTTTTGGCTTTAGGAACTTGACTCATTTGTGGAGGTTCACATTTCTTAGCTCATTGACATTGACATCAGTCTTCCACTTTGCTTTTCTGGGAAAGAAGTCTTCAGTGGTTTGGAGCATTCTAGAATTGCAGAAAATTTCTAATTCTAAAATAGAGTGTAGCGTAAAAGATTTTTCTCTCAAGACTCACAAATAAGAATAGATGGCACCAGTAATCTTCTGTAGCACCTGTGACCTCTTTGTGGTCTTCAAGGGTTTGTGGAGAATAGGAAAGCTTTACTGGTGTCCTTGTGACTGATCAGATTGTGGAGCCAGGGAATGTGCTGCTTTCACCTCGAGTGCCCCATTGCACAGTCTGAGCAAGACTTGAGTACAAAAGAGAAGGGCCCTTCTCTTGTTGGTTTCTCTGTGAGTTCCACACTAATTTATCCCCTCTCCATCCATGGAAATAAAATGGAATTACTGTGGGAGAGTAGAAGCTTTTGTATTGAAATCAGACACCTGAAATCCCTCTTTTTTCCTCTTGATTGAGCTCACATATCTTTGATACACTGTGGCACTGGGGGGCTTTGTGAGACATCTTACCATTAATGGCATTGCAGGATTCACTGTCTCTTATCTTGTATCTTCAGAAAAACAAATTTTGGTCTTACATAGTTTGCATGTGTCAGCTAGAGAAAAGACAGTCACACCATGCCAAGGCAAAAGAGATGACAGAGTGCTGCTAAGTGGTTCTGTGAGAAAGAAGTGGTGACTAGGAAGTGGCTGTCACATTGCTTAATTTGTGGGCCCGACTTTTCACCCCCAAACAGTAAAGAAGAACTGTTGAGTGGAGGCCACCTCCAGCAGCAAAGCCTCCTTTCAGGTACTACATTGCAGACACAAAACAAGATCAAAGTTTTATTTTACTGATAAGTAGGCCCTTCCTTTTTTCTGTAGACTAGAATTGATGCAAAAAATTTAAAATGGAAGCAAATATATTCATTGAAATGTTTTCTGTATTCTCTAGCCTTATCTTGAAGCCACAAAGATTGTCCCATCATCTCTTGAGACAAATATGTTTCTAGGATATTCCTTTCCTCCTTTTGAGCTTAGGCTTCAGAACCGGGATAAAAGCTGTCCTGGGACACTTAACTCTGAATGTCTTAACTCTAAATCTAAATGTTCTAAATCTCAGCCATAAATGTTTAAGAAGCAGGCTTTCTTCTGTACTGGATCCTGTATTTTCAGTGATGTAACAATTCATCCCGTGACCTAGTATTGCTACTGCTGTTGAATATATAATTTTCCATTTGCAGATGGGTTTTTATTTTTATTGTTCTCTTAGGCTTTACTTGGGGAGTGTTTCACAGAATATCATAAAGAACAGGTGTTCAGACTCATGCTGCTACTAGGAGGGAGATCCAGGTTATCATTCAACAAAGAGACATCCTCCAGGGCTGGGAGTTGAGAGGAAGCTGATTGAAGCACAGAACCTGGCTCCTAGTTAGTGGGCACTAAGTTGAGCCAAGTTTAATAAAGTGAACTGTAGGACCTGTAAAGTGGAAAAGGAAAAAACACATGTATTTCAAGATCAGTTCTGAGAAAACGAGAGCAAAACTTCCGGTAAATAGTTATGGCCAGCATTGGTGGTCAGCTCTTGGATCCACAGCCTAATTTGGCCTCAGAGAATTAAACCATGTCCTACTCTGTCTTCCAAGTGCTTTGCCTGTCCTTGGTTTGCAGTGTGGAGACATGTTTGCCCTCCTACTAAGTTATATTCTCTCTGGTTGAGAGGTCACTTAACTGTCCTGAGGAAGAGAGATTTCGAAGGTCAGAGAGATGAAAGGATTCCTCTTCTCTCTGCTAGTTTGAATTTTCCCAAGGATTTTAATACTTTTTTCATGAAAAATTACTGGTTTCATTCATTCACATATTTATCCAATACTTTTGGGAAACCATGTAATAGACAGAATGCTGGGAGTAGAGAGATGAACAAAGTCCCGCCCCAGAGATTTGGTGCCTGGTGGGGAAGACAAGGTCTTCTACGTGGGTCTCTCATCTGAGGGTGGTAAATCACAAGGGTTATTTGCACATGTGAAGGGGCTAATTTAACTTAGATTCTGTGTATATTTCCAGGGAAGGTTTCCATGTGGAGGTTATGAGTTTTAAAGGCAAACTTGAGATGAAGCGTTGGAAGGCTGGGGATAGGGTTGGAAAGGAAAGTCTAAGGAACAGCACAAAGTCCTCAGGCATGGGGGAAGTTGAGCACACTGAGCAAACACTTGTGACTTCTGAGATACTTGATTCCTTTCTAGGAGTGAAGAATGGAGACTATAACTCGTCACTGTTCCCTCAAGCAATAGTGTAAAGAGATGCTTTTTCTTTTTCTTTTTGGACTTGTATGTAATGTATCTTGATTCTCCTTTTTCTATTCTCATCCTTTCTCTTCCCCTCCTTATTTAAAAAAGGTTTGTTTCCATTTTTCCTTTCCTTCCATTACCCACCCCCCACCTTGTTCCCTTTCCCATTTGAACATTTTCTTTTCTGTTTTAAGGAGAGAATTTAGCCTACATTAGACTTGTCAGACTTAGCAAATGAAATATAGGGCCCCCAGTTGTATTTGAATTTCAGATAGACACTGAATGACTTTTTGGTATCAGTATATCCTATGCAGTATTTAGGATATACTAATATTGTTTGTTGCTTATCTGAAATTCAGGTTTAACTGGGCACTCTTTCATCTGGCAACCTCATCTAAAGGCTTCTGAAAACTAAAGAGGTTGAGAAGAGTTTGGAGTTCTCAGGCAGGTTACTTAGCAGGAAGTTTTCTGGGTTCTTTATATCTTCAGGAAAATTTCAGTTTCTACCATTGTAGTACATCTTGAACCATGATATGTTATTTATTTTATATGGCTAATTCACTCATATATTTAGTTTTAATTGAGTTAATGAATATTTAGTAAGGTTCAGGCTCTGTGCCAAACCCAGGGTGGACAATGTGAGAGAATATAGACTGGGGCTCCAATTTCAGGGTATTTTCAAGTACTTTTGATAGATGTATAATGTTTTTCACCACTGCAGAATTTTCCCTGCCTGAATAAAGAAGGCACTTGCTTCCTCTCTCTTTACCGTGTCCCAGCCTTAGTGATATCACACTGATTCTCACTGTATGTTCTGCCCTCAAATCCTGTTTTGAATGGCTTGTGTGTTGACCTCAAAGCTTAGTGTGCACCAGAATTGTCTGGAGGTTTTCTTAGAACATGCTTGCTAGGTTCTTTTCCTAGAGTTTCAGTTGGGTTGGTCTGGAATGGGGACTAAGGAACCCAGTTTGTTTTTTCTAACATGCTCTCAGGTGAGGCTAATGGTGATAACCATTGTCTTCTATGATGGCATTTCTGCCAGGCACCTGGGAGGAGAGATGCTTCCTCTTTCAGTGCCCATCGCATCTATCAGCTTCATGTTTATCTCTCTGCATTCTTAGAGCTGAGGATGAAGCAGGATAATCTGCTTTTTTTTGGTAGGTCATGGGGCTTTTTTATGAATAAGGACTTCCTGGCTAATCCATAGAAATATCAGGCAAGGATTTCTGGGGGTTGCAAGATGTCATATAAACAAACATTATATATATATAATAAAAGGTAATTGTAGAAAATTTAGAAAAGCCTGGATAATAAAATTAAACTAAGATGATAAAACACCACACATATAGCTTCTCCATATATTTTCAGTAGAGACAGAAAGATTTACTGCATATACTAACATTATATATTTCATACATTCATTCAACCAACATTTCTTTTTCTTCTTTCTTGGTGCCTATTAGTTTTACAAAATATTGGATACTTATCTTTTGATCATGTTTATGCCCATCATCCACCCTTAAAAGCCCCCCTCCCTTATTCTTTTCCTCTTGTTTAGTAATAGTCTTTCTACTTTCATGTCATCTTTTAAAGATTCTGCATATTAGGGAAACATTCAGGATTTGTCTAAGCCTGGCTGATTTTGCAGAAACATGATGATTCCAGGTCCATGCATTTTCCTGAAAATACAAATTTTTTTTCTTTATGGGTGAGTATTACTCCATTGAAATATCTATGTTTCACAGTTTCATCTGTTGATGGGGACCTAAGCTGGTTTCATATATTGGCTGTTATAAACTGTACTTCAGTAAACATGGGTGTGCAGGTATCCTTACAGCATGCTGGCTTTGATTCCTTTGGGAATATACCAAGAAGTGTATTCAACCACTGTTGGATCCTTTCTCTGTGCCTGGCATTGTTCTAAAGGTACTGAGATTATATATTAACAAGGCAGAAGTACTACAGGACTCCTACTCTCCCAGGAACTCACTTTCCATTGAGAGAAATTGATTGTAAGCAGAATGTAAGGGAACTCTATAATATTTTAGATGGTCATAAGTATTAAAGGTGAGAATGTCAGTCAGGAAAAAGGGATGTAAAATGCCGGTGTGGGAGGGCTTGGGGTAATAGGAAAGCTCATCCCCGAGAAGCTGATATTTTAGGCTAAGATCTGAAGGAAAGGCAGGGACCTTCCAGGAAGAGGAATAGTATGTGAAAGGGGGGCTCTCTCTGGAGAATTTGAGGAGCAAGAGGGCAGAGATGTGAAGTGCATGAATTAAGTGTAGAGCACTAAGGGTGGAGGTGCAAGGGCTTGTAGGGTCACTCCTCAGCTCTGGCTTTCTCTGCAGTAGGTGGCACATTGGAGGGTTTGCACAGAAGAGTAATGCCATTTAATTTCCTTAACAGATCATCCTGACAGCTGTGTTGAAGACAAACCTTAGGGAATAAATCACGAAGTCCAGTGAGGAGGCTACTGCAGTGTTTCAGGCAATGGGTACGATGGTGGTGGGACCAGGATGGTGGGGGTGCGAATAATGAGAAACAGTCCAATTCTGGATTATTCTTTCAAGGTAGAGACAGAAAGATTTTCTGATGCATGGAGAGAGAAATAGCTCAGCAGTTGAAGAAGATAATTACCCTCTCAGGAACAAGAAGAAGACTCCAGAAGGGACAGGCCTTTGAGTTCATAGCAAGAGCTCAGCATGGGACAGATGCAGCCCCTGGAGATGTGGGCAGATAGTTACGTATATGAGTTTGAAGTTGAGGGGAGAGGTCTGGCTAGAGATCTGAGTTTGGGCTGTTGTATGAGGATGGTGTTTACAGTTGACTGGAAGGTACCCTGCTCCCAGCTACTGGGCGGGTTACCGCTTATCTGTCATGGTCACCCCTCTTTTGGAGGAAGCCTTCTGCTGATGGAGCTGCTTTGCTGGTAGATAAAAGAGCACACCTATCTGCTTTTCCAGGCATCTGCAGTGAGTGATTAACAGTGGCGTAATTCATGCTCCAGAACTTTTTGTGGGATCAGGTAGGAGCTTGTGTCAAGCTGAGACCAGAGACACACTTCTGCCCTTTTCTCACCTCTCTATTCATTCCACTTCCTGTTGGTTCTCCAGAGAGCACCCTTGTAGTAAACTACACCCCCAAACCACTGAATCTCTCTGCCAGGCTCTTCTGGGGCATCTAACCTCGGGACAGACCCTTCTAGTTCCTGCAGGCATGGGGGTGTTTGCGCTGCATGCCTGCATGTGTCATTCTTCTGGAAATGTTTGGGCTTTTCAGGTTGTATATTATCTGATTGCATGATGAGTCAGGATGGATTTGAGATGCCACTGGCCTCCCAACACCCTGCTGTTAGCAATGCCAGGCTTGTTGTGGGTACAGGCGGGAGGGCGGGCTGCTCCTGGGGGAGGCGAGTCATTATTTCCACCTCAGTGCATTCTAATCATATTTCCCTCTGTCAAACCAAGCAGTACTTTCAATCTTGCTGCAGAGCCTCTGCTTTCCTTCTACTTGGATCAGAAGCAAATCAGCATGATCAAGCCTGGCAGTAGATCATTTAGAGATTTTTGTCTCTGTCAGTAGACAAGGGCTGGTAGCATCTTTTGTATTTGTGTGTGAATGCACATGTACATTCTGCTTTAAATCATAGACGGCTCTGCCTCCCGTTTTGAAATGCTATATATTTTGCACTTTAATTTTCAAGAATCATTGAGGTCATGGAGAAGGACAAATCAACAAAAAGCAGACTTTCTCAGTGTGAATCTACCCAGCATAGTGATTCTGCTTTCAGTCCAGTCTTTTATACTTTTAAATTGAAGTATTATATAAATACACTACGGTGTCTACATAGTGAGCATACAACTGTCTTATCTTTTTACATACGTGAATACCCACATGGCCACTACCTAGACCAAGACGTGGAAGGTTCACTTATGCCCCTGATCCTTGTCTCTACCCTGAGTAACCACTACTCTGATTTCTATCATTATAGATTGGTTTTCCTGTTCTTGATCTTCAAATAAGTGAAATCAGACAATATGCAATATTTTCTATTTGCCGCCTTTGTCTCCCAACTTCATCCGTGTACTGTATGTGATGTAGTTTCTTGTTTTAAAATATTTGAATAGCATTACATTAAGTGAATATACCACAGTTTATCTCTTCTGCTCTTACTGAGTTGATTTAAATTTTTGGCTACCTGAATATTTTCAGAACTAGTTCAGTGTCCTTAAACTGATTTAGTACCCTCTTTCTCATAAGAACCCTGCCTAGTAAACAGGAAGGGGATTGGATACTTGTCTTCATTTTATGGATGTGAAACCTTCACAGATAAATTCAGGGACTCATCAAGGTCATATAGCCAGGCAGGGAACAGAGCCAGGACTGAAACTGGGGCTCTTGACTTCTGGTCTGGTCATAGTCCTAACATGCCCTCCAGCATTTTTCCTGAAATTCATGCCATCTACAGTCCAAGTTCGAGGACCTCTCCACTGCTTGGGGTGATTATAAAAACTGCTTTCCTGACTGCTGACAGCTGGTGAGATACCTCATTTGGCTGGAACTGGTTTTGTATTTGAACAAATGCAGTTTCCCCAATAGCTGCTAGCACAGAGATACATTTAACACTCAAGCAGGAACAACAATTAAGTCTCTTTCAAAAGGTAGCAGCTGAAATCCCTACTTGACAGTACCTGGCGACTAAGCAGTTATAGCAAAAGCTTATGCCTGTCAGGCTTGGGCAGGGAGCAGAAACATGTGGTGTGGATGTCAAGGATACCTGGACTTAGATGTTATGGTCGCAATGGTCCCTGCTCCAGGAAGTTTGGCAAAATCGACAGGATAGAGCCCCTTCCCACCAGTCCTCAGAAGCAGGCAGTAGGGAGGGGAGAAGCATGTCATTATTTAGGGAGCAGTACAAAAAGAAGGCCACAGAACAGACGGTGCCCCGAGCATCGCTTCTGGTGATTTCTGAGCTGATTGCCCAGAGAAGGAACTGTCACTTTGCCACATGTCTCCTAGATCATTGTAGTTGGCCATACTGAGTATCTGCAGGATTCCAAGGAGCCTAACAATAAAGGGCTCAAATAAAGGCTGCTGTGGGTTGTTGCTTCTGCATTCTCTTCCCCTGTGGTCCTCTGTTCTCCCACCTTCTCTATTGCTTTCTTGTTTATTTTCCTTTCCCTCGTTATTGCTTTTTTTTTTTTTAAAAACAAAAGTGATTTTAGGATTGAGTAATAAGAATTTACCAAGTGTTTCTGGCATCAACAAATCCTCTAGCCTTCACTCTAGTCTTTATGCATGTTAGGTTACATGCTTACAGAAGAAAGCAGGGTAAAAACTCACTCTGTTTTTTCTAGGACTTTTCTCTGTCCTGGGAACTCTCTTGGTCTTGGATAAATAGGGATGCTCAGTTACCAAAAAGTTGACTTGCCTGTGATTATAAGCTTTGCGGTTCCATAGATGAGATTTGAACTTAGGCCATGCTGGTTCTTAAAGTGGTGTGTTTTTTTTTTGTTTGTTTTGTTTTTTTCCTGGTCTTTGATACTGGCTTTTCGTAGTCATTTCTTACTTTGAAATGATGTAGAAGGCAAACTGAGGGATAGGTTTGGCTCTCTAGGACATACAACAAAGAATGCCTTCTAAAACTAGTGTCACTTGTAAACGAGAGGGGGCAGAATAACCTTGAGGTTCGCTTAATTTACAGTGGTCTTGATGAGCCTCTACTTGCAGTCTGCCTGTATCATCCTTCTGACCTAGTCTCAGAAAACAATAGGCAAAAAGCCTATTGGTTTAAGCAGTAAAGAGAAAAGGGAACAATAAAAATGCTTTATTCACTATACTTTTTTGTCTCCCAATCTTGACTCAATTTAGGAGTTCCGGAAGTTGTGGGAAGTAGTACTACTATCCATGGATATGAAACAGTGACACTTTTTAACTATGGCCGGCAGCTGGTTGCTGTATCTAAATAAGGAATACCCATTGAAGTACTTCTTAACATTTATTTTTAAAAACAAAAGACTTTAAAAAATTTGTACATATCCACTAAACAATGAGCTGGTTCCACAAGCAATTTTGAACAGGGAGTAGGAAAGATTGTGAAGAATGTTCCAAACTCATGGTAAATCAGCGTTATTCTTACATGTAAAAAAACGATACAGAATACTTGAATCAGCCTGATCTGGTTTGAATTCTGACTGATCTGGACAAGTTCTGTGGCCTCAACAAATTCCTGGACTTTTCTGCGACTGTTTCCTCATCTGTAAAACAGACATAATAGCACCTACTTTGCAGAGTTGGCAATCATTTAGTACAGCAAGCTGTCCACAAATGCCAGTTTTTTACTTCCTCAGAAGCAAGTCTTCAATTGCTGGTGGAAGTGTGGTGAGCCATTTGGTAGCCATTTCCGTGGAGGACAGAAGATGGATCAGCTTTGCTCTCGGTGGAGTTTCCTTTGGGGGATGACTTCTGCTTTCTTGGCTCACCTGACTCCTACTTTCTGATTGCTTTCCCTTTTCTGGCTTTTTGTCCATTACCACTTCCATAGAAGCTGAACAAAGAAATTATGGTAGGCAAATCAATAAACCAGTACTCCTGTGGCACCAGGAGGGAAGGTTGGGTAGACAGGGGTTTTATGTATTTGCTTGAACATTTTTGGGTTTCCCTTGTGAGTGTCTTCCTTATCTCTATCAGGAGATGTGTGAAGATCTGTCTCCCAGTAAACTAGAGAGAGAGCAGGCTCCCCTGGATGGATTGCTGACTTAGAGGTAGGGGCCTGGGGACTCAGAACCACAGCTCAGACACATATCTTGTCTCGCAAGCCTAGTGAAGTCTTTTTGGGTCTAGAGAGTTGGTCTGTGGGTTATATTCTTAACTCTCAGGAGAGGGCATGTGACGAGGTGGAGTCCAGAGAGAGCAGGTTTGGAGTCAGGAAGAACAAGGACACTGAGGCAGAGGAGTAGGAACTGTTACATGTGTTCCATGGCCTCTCCAGGGTTTCCTCATCCTTCATTCTGTACCCCAACCATCTTGACTATACCTAACAGCCACTCTTTACTCAGCCTGAAACCCCTTTCCTACTTTCATGTCAGGCCGACTCTTCCTAAGTTTTCACAACTCATGATGGGCATTACCATCTCTAGGATGCCTGTATAACTCTTCCTGGACTCTGTCTAGGTTAGGCAACTCACCTGAAGTTTCTTTGTGCCAGACCTACTTTTTTCTTGGTTTTCATCACAATGCATTGTGTGAATCTGTTGACTTCTTAAAGGAGGGGAATTACAAATGATCAATCCTAAACTTTTCTCTTTCTCTGTGTTCCCAAGTTGGCTCTTACTATGTTCCCCTGTATCATTTCCCAATTAAATCCTCCTTGTCTGTAGTCTAGAGTGCTGTAGTAGCCTCTTAAATATCTCTGTTTACCTATTACCCACTATCCATTTTTCAACTACTGGAGCATCCTTCAATAATATAAATTTAACCATATCATCCCTCTATTTCGATTTCCATGAGCTCCTCTACCTCTATAAGAGGTTACGTTAATCTGAATTGTAGGTTGGACTATACTGGATACAGACACTGAGACAAAAAAATTGAGTGTAGTAGTTTGAGAGCTGAAGGGAGCACTAGGGGAGTGGGTACATGAGATAGGGGAGGAAAGACAGCAAGAGCTCAACTCTGAAGGGTGCCTCTGACAGTGTACAATATGCCTGAGCAGTGTTACCCAAAGAGTTATAAATCCAGGGTTTCTTCCAAAAAAACCCCATTAGTCATTGGCTTACAGTATTCCCAGGGGTGTCAATTACCTGCCACTCTAATCTGCCCTGTGTGAAGGCTAAGCAAATGCCTGTGGCCAGAGGAGGCCTGCAGGCAGTGAGTGGCAGGTCTGTTCAGGAAGAATCTTCCTGTGGAATAGTTGAGTGCTGAGGGGAAATGGGAGGTGCCCTGACTTCATCCCCCAAAGGCTGGCTCATAGGGGCCTTGTGAACCACACGTTTCTCCTTGGCCACCCAGTCTTTGTGCTTCAGGAGTCTCACACCACCTGCGTGTCCGTCCCTATACACTGCGAGCTGTTTTTTTTAAAACCTCCTCACAATATGCTTTTTGCCTTGGATTCCATTCTTTCACTTCTCCGCCTAGATAACATCTACACATTCTTCAGTACTCAACATCACCTCCTCCAGGAGGCCTTTCTGGCTGACTCTTAGCCTAGCCTGATGTGGTCACTTTTCATGTTGTATATTTCATGGATCCGCCTTTCTCAAAAGATGATGGGTTCTCTGGCACATGCAGAGCCACATGATTTCTCTTTGGGCCCTAGTGATGAGCATGTGGTTTAGCATCCTAAATAACATGCATTGGACTGAGCTGTGCAACTGTGGCTTATTGTTCAGCACAACTTGGGGCTCAGTATTGGTGTCCTGAATTGAACTAACCTTTGCACCAGCTTCCTCTTTCCATTGGCAATGGCAGCAAGGGGAGGGACAAACATTTTACTCTTCTCCTGCTCAAAAAGATTACACCTGAAAGTGGTGACAGAGGGGAGGTATAGGATCCGTAGGAGACAGAGGTCAGCAGTGACATGGACATGGGACACACACACACACACACACACACACACACACACACACACACACACACACACACACACACACACACACACACACACACACATGCATGTGCATACACATACGAGAGGGAACTCAGCATACATTATAGACTTACAGGGGCTGGGCCTATAAGAAAGAGAAAGGTGGATTGACAAAGGAATGAATACAAGAGATGCAAATAGGGAAGACAAGAAGGGGAACAGAAGGAAATAAAGCCAAATAATGTGCTAAGTAAGAAAGTAGTGAATGGAAGCCCCTGAAAAGATATTTCCATCTTTCATGGAAGCAGAGATGGGAGACTAGAATGGCAGCTATGAACTATTTATCTGCTTTCCCACTGAGCTCAAAGGTAAAAGTATATATGTAGGGATAGTGTTGGTGAGGAGTGTACAGAGGCTGCTGGCATCTGTCTTGAACCATATGAACGAAGCAGACATTTATTATCTTTGTTTGTGTGGTGTTTTCTAGCCCTTTCTGTGTTCTCTTTTAATGGGTCAAATCTGAAAGGAGTAGGGCAGAGTGATGCAGTGGCTCCCACGTGCCTGACTTTGGCCTCGTGCTGTTGGATTTGCAGTGGCTCATGAAAGAATAATGAGCCACATCAATTTTTAAAACTAACTAATGCTCCTTTCAGCTCAGCTGTCTAAAAGTTTGCCAAGCAGGAAGCATGGCTCCCCCGGAGGAGGCCAGGAGACATGACCTAGTGTCAGGTCTGCTGCTGCAACTGCTAGTGCCTCAGATTATTCCTTGGTGGATTACAGTGCTGCAGAAGGGAGAGAAATGATTTGAATTACCATTCAGGTCAGAGGGCAGAAGCTAAAAGAATTGCATTTTGCAGGAATTATCTTCTTTCTCAGTTCCTAGGTAGACTAGATTTGGAAGCATAGGAAGAATTTCTTAAAAGGTAAGTTCTTTTATTAAATCATTTACCCTGGGTATTTTCTTCTCTAAATGTGTTTGATAGCCTCTGTGCCAGGTATTAAACTGTTGTGTCTTAGTACAAAAATTTTGCATTTTATTCAGTGATGCTGGGACTGGGAGTCTGTGAACTACATTTTTGCCTTGTAGGCTGGGTTCCTGTTAAGCTTTGCCAGTAGGAGACACAACAAGGAGAAACAATTTGCTCTTTGTTTCCTTGATGCTTTTGGGTGCAGCCCTGCAACAACACTTCCTCATCCCAGCAGAGCCATCTCGTTCTGATAGCATCAACTGAATGGATTCGTTTTTTCTGTTTTTTTTCTGTAACACTCAAGAGAACCAGCCTAACTGAGGACACCTCCTTGAAGACACCAGCAAAATTAGCTTGTACCCCCACTTCAGAAGTCTGTTTCATCTCTAAAGAGTTCTTTATCCAAACTGCTAATGTTTAAGTAATTCCAATATCTTCCCAGTGTTCTTCTGATCTATGGGTTGTAGAAGATGATCTGACCAACTGGTCCTGCTTTTCCTGGTACTTTGCAGGTTTTTAAATTCTTATGGTCCAGTGTCCTGGCACCTCCCTCAGTTCCAGACAGATAAGGAAGGTTGGTCATTTCAGAGTGAGAGCTGCTTTCTGCAGTTGCTATCTTTGTTAGCTAGTTAACAATTTTATATCATGATAGCAGTTCTTCATGATAAATTTTCTCTTTTGAAACAGCTAGAAAGATTTCTGTTTCCTGACCGAACCTTGATGCATCCTCATTTCTAATTCATAGGAAGTTATTTTAAATCAGAAAGCATCTATTATTTGTGGGCAAAAGCTAAAATGTTCCACTGAGGAGTATTACTTTGTTTTATTGCTTCTATTTTGATCACTACTGCTAGAGCAGCAGCTGCTGTGGGTTATAACAATACCTCACATATGTGTAGCGTCTCACAGTGCATACAGTATGGTCAACTATCTTGTCTCACTTGTTTTTTACTGCAGTTCTGTGAGATAGGTACAATAATCTCTACTCACATGAATTCGGAGGGGGAGAGTGACTTGCCCAGGGTCACATAGCTAGTCAGAAATTCCTGAATTTCAAACTTACTTTAAAAAATTTTCCAATTCTTCCTCTGTTTTTTCTTTTTGACACTGCAGCCTTTCTTGAATGGAATTCAATTACAGGCACGCAGTCATTCTCCTTCATTTTCTTCTTCTCCTTCATTTTATTTCTCCTTCATTTTCTTTTTACCCTGCTTCCCCAACCTCTGTCCTCAAGCCTTTGAACTTTATTTATTTCCAATGGATAAATGGGCCACAGAGATACACGAATTAGGGGAGTTAGGCTTTCCAGATCCTATGCATTCTGCTGGACATCTCCTTAGTTCTGGCATATCTCACATTTCTAGAGGATTTGTATTTAAGGACCCTGGTCTTAGATCTGGTTCATTTAAAAGGCATTTCTCATAATGCTCAATTTTATTAATACCATAAAACAATCTACATGAAATAACTGGATCATTTCGTATTTGGGACACATCCCTATCTGAACTTTTTTTTGGATAGCAACGGAAATATTCCTGTAAATGATGTTGCTAGGTGGCATCGGAAAGGTTTCCATGGTTGATGGAGACTGTGGGTGTATTAGGAAAACAATCACAGGCATTTGCCCAAGCACCATCCAGCACTCCTATGTGGTGCACAGAGAACAAAAGCGTGTCTTCCTTAGTCCTTGCTTTCTGTCTGCTTGCACTTTAGTTAATGAAATCAGAGGCTTTGCTGACAGATTCTGAAACAACAATGATGCATGAATCGTATTTAGAATTAGAAAACTAATGAGAATGGGAAACGAGCAGATTTGATCCTCAGTTTTCTCAACTCTAAAATAGGGATAATACTTACTACAGTATATTAAGATATGCTTTTTAAAATATTAGGACCTGTAGATGGGCAAATCCTCCCTCTCCCATTAGCTTTCATGTGTACTGAGTTTTCAGAGTTGTACCTGTAATAACAGAGTAAGATTCAAATACTTTATTGATACCTAAGCAAGAACCCCCAAAGCTCCAGTGTAGTGAAGTTAATTATCTATTATTTAGTGGCATTAAAGGGAACACATTCTTTACCTCACAGTATCTGTGGGTCAGAAATTTGAGCATGGTTTAGCTGGATACTCTGTTTTATGGCTTTTCACAGGGCTATAATTGAGCACTGACCAGGGCTCAATGAAGGCTAGACCAGGGAAGCGTGTCCTCTAGAGCCCACTTATGTGGTTGATGGAAAGATCTAGGTTTTTGTGGGCTTCTAGACTGAGAACTTCACTTCCATGTCCACAGTACCTTGTCATGTGGATCTCTCCACTGTGACAGTTTGCTTTGATCACATACAGCAAAGGAGAAGATCTGTTAGCAAGATAGAAACACCATCGTATTACCTTTTCCCTGTTGGCTAAAAGTAAGTCATTACAGGGCAGTCCGCCTTCAGTAGGAGAGGACTCTATAAGAATATTGACTACTAAGAGGTGGCATTCATTGGGCCATCTTTTTTTTTTTTTTTTTTTTTTTTCTACCAGGGATTGAACATTGGGCCATCTTAAAAGCTGTTTCTCAAAATAAAGGTCTTTGATATAAACTGTATGATTCATGTGGTTGAGACTGGGGTCTGTAATGGGGACTTCCACACATCCTTTCTCTATTTTACCCTATGTAATCTAAATCTTGGACCCTATTTACTTAGATGTACCTGTATGAGAGGGTGCCAGCCTTCAGTTGGCCTGCTTATCCAGCTCAGTCTCATGTGGTAGAAGGAAAAGGAGAACATGTTATGCCTTAGGGGTTAAACTTAAAACAGAACCTTACATTTATGATGCACAATGGGCCAAAGATAAGCTTTTGGGATCTGAACAGTTAGACTAACAAATCTCCCATTATTGCAGGGCTACCAGTCATGCTATGAACAGAAGTTGCAATATGGAAAAAAAAGCTGAACCCTGTGGTATTGTGGCTGTAAGGCTAGATGAAGAGTTTATATGACAGAATCAGATATATTAGAATCATCTTAATGTTTGATTTTGAAGTGAGGTTTACACATGGAATGAGCTATAAGATAGGAAAGGACCAGGAAAGACCTCTTGGATAAAATTAGATATAGCTGTACATACACAGATGGAGCCTACATAAAGACAAAAGTTCAGAGCTATGATGCATTCATCATTCATTCATTCACTCAACAAACATGCATTGAAGGCTGCCTCTATGAAGAGGAACTGATGATGTAAAGTGAAAAATAATGAGGACAAAGGAGACAGGTGAGGGAACAAATAGTTTACACAATGATCAGAGAATCAGTTGAAGTAGGTAAAAGTTCAGACGTAGCCTAGAGGAGTAGAGAGTTAATTTCATGGGGGGTGGTTGGCTGGAGAAGAAAAGGGTAAGGAAAAACAAAGAAAAATACACAGATGGGATCCAAGATATGTCTCAGAAGCTGAGTGAAGCAGCCTGAGGAAGCAGCTAGAGGGGAAAGTTTCTTGTAAGGAAGAAGCAGGGGCTACACCTGTCCTTCTAGTAACAATCATGAGCAAGGGTCTTGCTTCATCGTCTTGTTAGCTGCTGTGTAACAAATGGCCTCAAAACGAAGTGTTTCAGAATGCTGTCTATTTTCTTAGGATTTTTCTGAGTTGGCCAAGCTCGGCTGGGAGCTTCTACCTGGTGTTGGTTGGCTTTACTCATGCACTTACATTCATCTGGGAGTTTAGCTAGGGCCAGAGTATTTAAGATGCCTTTACTCACATATTTGGTACCTCAGCTCAGGTATCTAGAATGGCAGGCAGATGGCTAGGCCTCAGTCTTTTTCCAGATGGTCGCACATTGGGACAGCAACTGGGACAGCAACTATTTTTAGACAGCAACTAGATCCTGAAAGACCAAAAATAGAAGATACCATATCTCTTAAACTCTAGATTTGTACAATAATACTTTTGTCATACTTGTATTGGTGGGACAAGTTGTAAGGCCACACTAGAGTCACAATTGGGGGGAAGCAGAGTCCATTGTCAATGAGAGGAACAGCATCTGTGTACCAGGATGGGTGGATTACCAGCTTCTGTCTTTTCAGTCGATCCAGCACAGTTGCACACAGACTTGTCTTTAACTGTCCAACAATTGAGGCCATTCAAGCAAATTAAAGATCCACTGGAAGATTTGAAAAATGTGCCAGTCTCAGCTCAAGTGAAAGGAAATGGGAGCTGCTTGCTTGTTACTAGATGGCACATTTCATTTATTCCAAAGAAGTGAGACACAAATGGAGTGTTGTGAGGATTTGAAAACATTTCTTTAAATTTAATGCACTTAAATCTAAAGACACATAACAAAATTTGTTTCATCAATAAAGCACCAATCTCTTGATGAACAGATGCAACAAAAGCTGAAAACAAAAGGGCTAAATTGCCACGGAGATGGGTAATTGTGGTGAATCTGCATATATTAGCTCACAGTAACACAAATAACACTGTGGTAGGCTAAAGTGCTAGGATACAGAATGTATTGTTCTGTTTAAAATGTCGTGAGAAATCACAGTCTGCGCTCATTAAAATAACATTAGAAATATTAGCAAATTAAATAGTGTCTAATGATGAACAGAAAAGAAAAGCATCATTTGAGAGTCTGGTTTAGGAATATTATGCTAGGAACTGGAATATGGTTGTATGTTCTGTGTCAGAGAATTTTGAAATTGAGTATGGTATTTGGAATCCTCCTCTCTTTTAGCAGCATTTTTACTTTGACTTAGCATTTTCTTTCAAGATACCTAGCTATTTCTTCTGTAACTGGAACTGTGCTAGGAATTATAGGGAAGACAAAGAGACAGGCACTGCCTTTAAGAAAAAATACAAAGCTGAACTTTATGATCATACCCAGTTGGACTTAACACCTGCTAGCTTTGGGCAGTTTACCTCTGGCAAGCGTAATTTCCTCACATGTAAAATGGAAAGTTTGCACCTCACATAAGATAGGGGTATGAAGCATCCAGAACGCAATAGTTGTTTAATGCGAGGATATAAGTTGGAGAGAAGAGGCCAAGGTACATGAAATCATGGCAGAGTCAAGAAGAATGGTGATGTGCTAAACTGTGGTTTGGACTCTTAAGTTCTGGAGACATTCAGAAAAGGAGTCTGGACTTCCTAAATAAAGGGAGGCTCAAGCTGGGTGTAACAGTGAAGCTGGTGAAAGTGCTGAGAGGCTGCTCATGGAAGTTACTGGATGTGGGAAAGTGCAGAAGCAGAAATACATTAATGGGCAAAGGGGAGACTAAAATGATTTTCATGACAAATGGGGCAACTAGTATGTGAATCATGTCATGGAGGGTCACAAAATTCCGGCAGAGAAGTGTAGAAGGTGGTAAGTCTACTTACTTATCAAGCAGGCTTACTCTGTGAAAGTCCTTAAGAAATTTTACATATTTCAAATTATTTTAAGTTTGTGTGATGTATGTTTTTATTTTCTTACTGTATTTAAGTTTCCTTTTTCTCTCTGTTCCAAAATTACACTCTCATCTTTACCCTATAGTGTGCTGTTTTCTTCAGAGCACAATTAGAGGACTGGGCCAAAAAGCAAATGGAGCATATCTTGCCAACTCTACCTGCAAAATGTATAACATTTGCTTAACTGACACACAGATTTGGGACCACCTGCAAAGGAAAGGGCAGTGGTGTTTGGGTGGTGACAGCACCATTCATAACCTTGCTGGGAGCCAGGGAAGAGATCCAGTGGAACTATTTGAGAAAGGATGAACCATGAAGCAAAGTTACTCAAGACTAATAGTAATTCCTCATGCCTGGTTGTGATTTAGAAGTGTTTAGGATGCTTTCATGGCCTGTAACGCATGTAATTGTTAGGACAACCCCATAAGGTTATTAAAGAAAATGTTGTCCTTATTTTACACATAAGAGAGCTAAAATTGGAAGAAAGAGTGGACTTACCCAAATTAACAAAGCACAAAAATGGTGGAGGCAAGTGGAGGCTCAGGGTGTTTGTTACTTTTCTTTTCTGTGTTTACTGTTTGACTCCCCTTCCCCATCACTGCGTTCTGTGGTAGACTGGAGGACACCGGATGAGGGATTCAGTAGTTGGGAAACAGTCATGATGTTATTTTCTTACTGTATTTAAGTTTCCTTTTTCTCTCTGTTCCAAAATTACACTCTCATCTTTACCCTATAGTGTGCTGTTTACTTCAGAGTACAATTAGAGGACTGGGCCAAAAAGCAAATGGAGTAAATGGGTGAACCCGACAGGACTTTGGTGAACCAGAAGCTACGGTGAGGAGGAACTGGAGGCTCCAGATCTTCTCTCTCCCATGACCCCAATGGGCGCTGCTTTTCCGTCCCCTTTCTTTTGTCCACTCCTTAAACACTGGAATTTCCCCATATATGGCAGTTGTTGCTAGTCATTTTTCGCATGCTCACATGGGCAATGTTACACTCTTATCATGAATTTTATTATTTATTTATTTATTTTTCCTCATTGAGTTTATTGGTACATTTTAGGGATACAGTACAGTTGTGTTCATTATTGGGATCTTGTACCTTTACATGAAAGATCTTGGTTCTCATTTTTTCCCCTTGTCCCTGCCCTCTCTTCACCTCCTCCTCGCCTCCCCCTTTACAAACACTTCATTTCCATTTTTTCATTTTCTCATATTTTGTTCTTTTCCCTTATTACCTTTCCCCTACCCTTCCCACTTTCCCTACACCTTTAGCCTCTTTCTTCCTATTTCACGTTGTCCATTATATCATTAGGGTCTTATGTACTATTATAGTTTATTCACACCAGAGGAACTATTCGGTATTTACACATGTGTGACTTATTTATTTCACTCAGGAGTATATCCTCAATATGTATCCATTTTCCTATGAATGAATCTAATTTCTCATTCTTTAGCTGAGTAAATTCCATTTTATAGAAAACCACATCTTCTTTATCCAGTTTCCAACTGATGGGCAAATGGACTCTGTCCAAGTTTTAGCTATCACAAACTGTGCCGTTGTAAACATAGGTGCATATATATCTCTGTGATATGATTCTTTTAATTCTTTTGGAAAGATACCCAGCAGAGGGATGGCTGGGTCAAATGGAACCTGTTGTCCCAGCTCTTTGAGGTACCTCCATATTGATTTCCATAGTGGTTGCACTAGTCTGCACTCCCACCAAAAATGGAGAAGGGTTCCTTTCTCCCCACAACCCTGCCAACATTTGTTATTGTGTGATTTCTTGATAGCAGCCATTCTTTGTGGGGTGAGTTCGAATCTCAGTGTTGTTTTCATCTGCATCTCTCGAATAACCAGTGATGTGGAACATTTTTTCATATATTTACTTGCTGCTTTTACTTCTTTGTCTAAGAAATGTCTGTTCATTTCAGATGCCTATTTTTGAATTGGGTATTTATATTTGGGGGGATTAATTATTTTGAGTTCTTTAATTATTCTACATAATAGTCCTTTGAGGAGCAGCTGGTAAAACTTTTTTCCCACATTGTAGGTTGTCTCTTAGTTCTGTTGATGGTTTCTTTTGCAGTGCAAAAGCTTTTTAATAAGATGAGATCCCAGTTGTTGATTCTTTCTGCTAGTTCCTGTGCTACTGAGGATTTGTTCATAAAATATTTTCCTATGCCAGTGTCTTTAAGAGTTCTGCCTAACATATCTTCCAGCAAGATTAGTGTTTCTGTTTTAATATTTAGATCTTAAATCCACTTGGATTTTTATTTAGTGCATGCTGAAAGATAAGGGTCCAGTTTTAATCTTAGGCAAGTTGCAATCCAGTTTTTCCAACACCATTTATTAAAGAGGTTATCTTTCCTCCACTGAGGATGGTCAGCTCCTTTGTCAAAGATGATGTAGCTCAGTACATCTGGAGTTGTTTTTGTGTCTTCCAATCTGTTCCACTGATCCTCAGGCCAGTTTCTTTGCCAGTACCATGCTGTTTTTATCACAGTGGCTTTGTAGTATAGTTTCAAATTGGAAATTGT
>NW_022900940.1:20516190-20547585 GCF_012274545.1 Fukomys damarensis | reverse complement strand
CTTATTTGATTTGCTCTGTTGGGCCTCATGGTTTTGTTACCTTCATTGTCTTTTTCTAGGATCTTATTTAGAATTGCTTGTAGTGCTGGTTTGGTATTCATGTAGTTTCTCAGGTGTTCTTTGTCATGGAAGTATCTTATTTCCCCATCCATATTGAAAGAGAGTTTTGCAGGATACATCAGTCTAGGATGGAGGTTGTTCTCTTTTAGTACTTGAAATATCTCACTCCAGGCTCTCCTTGCCCTAAGGGTTTGTGTTGAAAAGTGTGCTGTGATTCTGATGGGCTTTGCTTTGCATGTGATTTGTTTCTTTTCTCTTAGTGCTTGTAGTATTTTGTTCTTCTGTTGGGTTTCTGGGATCTTGATTATTATATGTCTAGGTATAGATTATTTTTTATTATGCCTAGTTGGAGTCCTATATGTCTCACTTATCTGTATATCTAATTTTTTTCCTTCTGTTTGGGAAGTTTTCTGTCATTAATTCTGTGAACAGCTTTTTTAAGTCATTTGTATTTTGTCCTGCTACTTCATGGATTCCTATCAGTCTTCTGTTATTCTTCTTTGTATCATCTAGGAGTTGTTGGATCGATTTCTCATGATCCCCTACTGTTTTTAAGAGAGCTCTCTTTTCATGGTCACTGACTGCAATCTTATCTTCTATATCTGAGAGTCTATCTTCGCATTCTTTTATTCTGTTGTGTACACTTTCAATGGAGTGTTTAATCTCCTAGATATTTGTTTGAATCTATTTTATGGATTCCATTTCTTCCCTATGTTGGGCGTTTATTGTTTCCATTTCTTTCTTATGCTGCACCTTCATGGCTTATATCATAGTCCTGAGCTTATCTATTTTTTTGTCAGTTTCTGTTCTAGAGTCTCGAATCATGACTTTCATTTTGCTCACCATCTCTATGGTTATCTGGGAAATTATTTGTTTTGAATTTTTCTAGAGCCTGATTGATCTGTTTTGTTACTTCCTGGTCTGTGTGTTCAGGGTGTCCTGCTGGTTCAGTATCGGCCTTTTCATCCTCATTTGCCCTACACTTTGCCATTGGTGAAATGGAAGTCTGTCTTTGTGTGTTGCTTAAGTGTTTTCTCATTTTTAGTTTTGTTGTTGGTTGTCCTTGGTTCTATTTCTGGGCTATCACTCAAATCTTTCTGATATAGCTGTGCTTTAGCTTTTGAGTCTCTAATGAATCATAGACATTCTCATTTTCATAATATCAGAGGAAACAACTCATTTAATCAATCACAATCCTTTATCCCAATTGATGCAATCAGCAACACAGTAGGATCAAGCACAACTTGCAAATTGACCACTTGTGGTAGTCATTAATATATCACCTTTAAACCATGTGCATTAAACTAAAATCAAGAAGCAGCCCAAAGTATGTTTGCAGTGAATACGCTTTTCAATATAGCATTTTTACCATATAGGATGAGGGCTTAGACAGAGTTAGGATGAGAGGAGTAGATAAGTGAAAGAATTGGAAAAGATTTCAAGTGAAGCCTGAGGACGTAGAATGACCATACAGTCTTTGCGAAACTATTAACTTGAAAAGGGATAGACAGGGTGCAAGAATATACCCCCTTAACAGTAACAGGGGCTTGCTTTCCCTTGAAACTACTGAGCCATGAGTGAGGTAAAATGACAGAAGAAAAGAACATAAAGAAAAATGAAAAAATGATAAAAGAAGAAGTCTGAGTTAGGCAGGAGCAGGAACAGAAAGGGAGATGAGGGATAATATGGTGGAGCAAGAGACTGAGTTGGAGAAAGAAGACAGAAAAAAGAAAGAATTTGCACAATGGAATGAGAAAATTGAAAGAAAAGAAAAGAATTTGAAGGGCATCTTTCAGACTATATCTCTGCTGTCATAAGATACAATGTGTGCAGCCATGTGCAGAACCAACTCCCCTGATCTCACCTAGCAATGGCAGATCCCCGCTACTCAGACTGACCTCAGGCTGCAAGGCCCAGATTGAGTTCCCCAACCTCCTGCAGGGTTGAACTCCACACAGTTCTACTACAGGTTTCCCCTGCCCTTTCTTTAAAGATGTTCATAGTTGGGAGTTCAGAAAAATACACTTTATGACCACCTGTGTCTCTGCAGATTGGGTCCAAGGACTGGAACAATCAGGAGGTCTGAAGTGGGAGTGTGTTGCAGGGGTGCCTGCGTGGCTACCTTCCTTGCTGGAGCTGGTGGCAGTACAGGCAGGGGAGAGCGCGGTACCCTGTCCGGGCGAATGGGCCCAAGCAGGGTGGAGGGAGAGCAGATCTTGGAGTGGCCTTCCCAAATCTCACTTTACTCCCTGGGGCTGGCGGCAGTGCAGGCAGGGGAGGGCGTGGCTACCTGGTCCTGCTGAATGGCTATCATAAATTTTAGATTTGCATTTCCACCTCAGCCAATTTGCCAAGAGCAAAATCAGTATAAGAATGATCTCTTGTCTGGGGTTCCTTCTGTCTCCCTTTGTCTCAGGAGTCATATATTTTCTTTTTTTTCTTCTTTGTCCTGAATCCAAAATTTAGCTTTTTCAGTAAATCCTTGTCATCAGTATTTAAACTGTTCAAAATTTTCCTATTAAAAAAATTAAAATAAGTGGGCATAGTGGCACATGCCTGTAATCCCAGCACTCAGGAGGCTGATGCAGGAGGATCACTGGGAGTTTGAGACCACCCTGGGCTTCAGAGTGAGTGCCAGATCAATCACAACTACATAGTGAGACCCTGTCTCAAAAAAACAAAACAAACAAACAAAAATTAAAACAAAAGTTCTCTTCCTCCGATTTTCTTTAAATACTTGCTTTTCTGTAAGGATAGCCCTATTTACCCTCTGTCTTTTCCATAAAAGCTCTTTTGGGGGCATTTGCATGCTTTCTAACTCCGTTTTCACCTCCCTCTTCTATACCCACACCAATCTGGTCTCTGTCCCTTTCACTCCACTGTAATAGCTTTCCTAGGAGGCTCAGTGACATTTTCTGTGCTCACCTTATGAGAATTTTTAGGAGACACAAACACAGTGATCTATCGTTTTATCCCAGGAACATTTTCACCTTGACGTCTGTAACACAACTTTTTTTGGTTTTCTTTTTTTCCTGCCTTTTCAGTGGTTTATCTATTTCCTTTTGCTCATCCTCCAAATAGTTAAGTTGTTTCCATATTATGTGTTTTCTTTGCACTCTCTACAAGATTATCAAGTGATTTCCCATGTCTTTAGTGACCAGCTGTTTAGAGGCAACTCTCACTTACCAATTTTGGCTATATATTGTTTCTGATCTTCAAATCTGTGTAGTCTCTTAACATATTTCTCTCCTTGGATACCTCCAAGGCTCCTCAGACATAACATGTCCAAAACTTAACTCATAGTTTTTCATTTCATCTATGATATTCCTCTAATATTCTCTATCCCAATGAATGTCCTCTCAATAAATTTAATTCAGAACCTGTACATGTTTTAACTGACAATTTCTGTCTTATATACCATATTACATCTCAACAGGCTAACTTTCCAAGTATCTCTTGCATTTATTTACTTGGCCCTGTATTTCACAGCGTTGGTTTCAATAACCAAGTAATAGCTGTCTCTTGCCTGAATATGGAAAAGTATTCTAATGTGTTTATAATAGTTCACTTTGTCCCATAGGTTCACTTTTAGACAACACTGAAATGATCATTTATCATCTGCCTATCGCCCTTCAAAAATCCCAAAGCGCTATTGGAATAAGTCAGAGTCTTTCACATCATCTGTAGGTAGATCCTGTCCCCTCATCATTCACATTTGACCACATCTGCAGCCTCATCTTGCTCTAGTTTCCTATCTCTGGTGATAAATCTTGTGCAGGCTGCACTAATTCTCCTAAAACTCCAGAAAGGTAGTGAACAGTCTTCAGGAGGCTTTTATTTTGGTGGTCTCGAAACTGTAAGCCGAGCCAAATCCATTTGGCTACTGTAGCCATACCCAAACTTACAAAGTTGTGTGGTCCAATAAATAGAATAAACTCTGGCTAAACAAAAATTAAATAGGTTTTTTCTAATTTTTAAGAACTTTGTTGCAAGACTTCTCAGAGTTTTAAATATTCAAATATACACTAAATCTGGAGGTGCACCTCATACATAGATTATTTTATGATGCATCTTCTTTCCCTTTCTTTTTAGTAGAACATCTTACAAGGCAGGCATTATATCAAAACACAGATAAAACCATGGCACAGTTAAGTTCACCAAGTATTTGTTAATCATTGTTCATATACAGTACTGCAGGAGACAAGATAACATTTGTGTGTTAGTCAGGATTCCTTCAGTCATAAGAGAATTAAGACCCAATTTTAGCTAGCTTAAGTAAAAATGGAATCTATTGACCAAATTACTTGGAAGGCCAAGGCATAGGCTCACTTAGGTACAGCAGCATCAAGGTATTCAAATTACAGTATTGGATTTTCCATTTCTTGTCTCTGGGTCATTATAAGACAGGCTTGCTCTATCAATGTGCCCACTTTCTTAGGTCTGATTTCCAGGGGGAAGATTGAAATGGATAGTGGCATGAAAGTTTATTGAGAAGAATTCTGGGGAATTACACCTCTGAGGAGGGAGAAAGACATGATCGGGCAGAGAATAAACTGATGTGCTTCTGCTGATCCTACAGGGAGCTCTGGAACCTTCAGTGTTGTCCCAAATTGAAGCAGAGTCTCTGCATCCTAGACTGGGGACTGCTCCCTGAGAGGGACCATAACTTTGATGAAATGTTTCTTTGTGGCAGAGAGCAATTCCTGCTGAGAGATGTAGCTCTGAGTTAACAGAAGCCAACATTCCCAGTATCTGGGGAAATGAGTGTTTTGACCCTGAATAGGCGCTAGCCGAAAGGAGGACCATAGGCCAGCTGTAGTCAATCAACACAGCCTTGACAGTTCAAGCCTGGATCTTTTACTCAATATTTCAGAACGAGTAGAACATCCTTTTCTGATGGTATTTGTGAAAGATGATTTTTCATTATTCAGCCTGGGCATCTGCTGCCCCTAGAATATGGGAGGTAGAGGTTATGTGATGGGCAGTGCCACCATATGTGAGGAAAGGCTGTCCCCAAAAGAGGAGTATGCTGCATAGACAGAAGGGAACTGTTGTCTACTGTGGCTTGTAAAATCCTGTTGGACAAAAGAATGATGAAGCATATCCACAAATGGTGGGAAATAATAACAAAATCGATATTCAGGAGGCTGAGGCAGAAATACTATGAACTGAGCCCCACCTGGGTAACTTAAGAACTTAGTGAAATCCTGTCTCTAAATAAAAAATAAGGCCTGGGGCTGTAGCTTAGTATGTAGGCCCTGGGTTCAATCCTTAGTACTCTCTCTCCCCACCCAAAGAGTTTATGGCAAATACTTCTAAAAAGTACCATCTGTGGCCTTTCAGTCTTGTTTATAGGTGAAGATGGGGGAGGGAAACTTGTTTCTGATTTTCTTTTCACTTGCTGCTAAATATACATTCTGCAGCATTGTAATTCTGAAGATAACATACTGTAGTGTGGACTGATATGTTTGGAGTAAAGAATTTTAGAAAAGGTAAGATAAAAATTATGCAAATTAGAATAATTTCTGACCTAATATATGTAGAAATACTTTTCTGTGAACGTTGATCATCTAAAGATGTATATTGCTTCATTAATAATGTAATACACATTCATATTTATTGAATATTTATTTGTCAGATATTCTATTAAGAAGTTTATATAGCCAGGCATGGTGGCCCATGCCTCTAATCCCAGCATTGGGTAGGAGTGGGAGGCAGTTACCTCCTCTTGAGGCAGGAGGGTCACTGGGAGTTTAAGGCCAGCCTGGGTTGTGTAGTGAGTACATGGCAAGCCTAAATGGCATAATGAGACCCTGTCTCAAAAAAAAAAAAATTCAGTTAACCTTACAGTATCCCTGATATTAGTACTATTAGTGTTCCCATTTTAGAAATAAAAGAGCTCGGGTTAAATGAAGTAATTTTTCAATGATTTGCAATTAATAAATAAGACCTAGTTTTGGGAAACTGGTGCTTGCCTCCTCTGCTATGTTGCCACATTACTAAAGTTAATAATTGTTTTTTGATTAGGTCTTTTCAAAACAAATTATTTTTAGTTGAAAGCCTAATCCCTTGAATTCTGTATGGTGAGTTAAAGAAATTCAGGCAGAATTTAAAATGAGATGAAGATGTAATGAAATCGTATCTTTTAACTTATTTGATGAGGTATATCTTTCTATTAGCAATCATGTCTTTAAAGTTTTAAAATTAAAATAGACTCTACAAATAATATTATAACAGCATGAAAAGTAAAAGAGACTGAAAGTTAATCTTCAATACTACCATCCCATCCCATCAATTGTTCTTCTCTTTATGTTACTTCATGGATCTGGTCAACAGAAAGATGATATTTTAATTTGCATGCATCTATGTGAGATTTATTAGATTTAACCCTATGAAATTTTACATTTTTGACCATTTTCTATAAAAGTGATAATTTGATATAGTTCAACTTAATATTTTTCAGCTTTAATTGAACATTTAATACTAACATTTTCATGTTGCTATGTAGTCTTTATACTTGATATTTTAAAGAATGTCTCATTTCATCAAGTAAAAGATCACTTAACCATTCTATATTTGTTGTCCTTAGTTTTTTACTATTTTAGGTAAATATCTTTATATATAGATTTTTTTTTCCCTTTAAGGGTTACTTCTTTAGGAAAAATTCCCAGTCATAGAATTAGTGAATCAAAGACTATTAATATGTTACAGGTTTTGATGTGTATTTATTTTCACTTTACAAATACAATAAAATTGTAGCCAGTAGTATACAAATGTATGAACTTAAACAGAACCTGGTTATCTTTGAATATTATTTTTTTGCTAATGTAGTAGGTGTAAAATGATATTTAATGAATATTTTAATTTGTTTTTCTTTGATCACAGCAAGGTAGAACATTTTTGCATGTTTGTTTACCAAACTCATTTCCTCTTGCATAGAAGATCAAAGCATATTCTTTATTCATTCATCTATTAAGCCTCTTATTTGTACATGATAATTATTCATTTTAAACAATATGGATCATCTATTTTTCTTTCAAAATAATTTTAATGGCTGTTTTTCTTTTAATTTTTATATTTTAAAAGATACATGATAGATTTTATACTATTAAATGTAAATTTTTCTTAACTGTTAAAGCTTAGAAAATTTTAATTCCTGCATATATTTAAACATTTAATTTTATTTGCCATATTATGTAAAATTTAAAAAATATTTTGTTGTTGATATAGAATTTATTTTGATTTAGGTGGTAAACTGAGGACGTAATTTTGTTTTAAATCTGCTAGCCATACATCACCAAACTACTTCTTGAAGAAATTTTACTTTATCCATTGTATTTTTTCTAAGAGGAAAATCATCCAATGTGATTGAGTCTATTTTTTGAGTGTTTATTTGGTTCTACAATTTTTTATGGTGCCAGCCAGATATATTTTAGTACTTCATAGGATAATCACCTTTCATACTTTTCAAACTGAGAACATGTAAAATATTTTCCCCCTACTTTTGTTTGGCTAATTGTATTGGTTAGGTTTAAAATGGTATATTTATTTGCTTTTGCTGCTGTAAAATAATACCACAAACTTAAGAGCTTAAAAGAGCACAATTCTGTTTATTTTTTAACACAGTTCTGTAGATTAGGAATCTGATATTGGTCTCACTTGGCTAAAAGTCAGGGTGCCACTAAAGCACCCCATATTCTTTTAGGAGACTGGAGGAGAGAATCTGTTTTTTTGCTTTATGCACCTTTTAGAGCAGCCCACATTCTTCCTTTCATAGGGCCTTCATCCACCTTCAAAGAAAGCAGTGCTCTGTCTTTCTAACCTTTTTTCTCTATGAACATAATCAGGAAAGAGTCTCTGATTTTAAGGACCTATTTGCCTAGGTTAGGCATACCTGGATAATTCAGGATCCTCCTCCCTCAATGTAAAGGCTTCACTCTTCATTCATTTTTTTCAGTGCTAAATCATTTAGGCCACTTAAGGTAACATTCACATATTCTGGAGGCAAGGGTGTGGGCATATTTCCGAGACCATTAATCTGCCTACCACAGATAGTGTTGGAGGCAGGTGGTGGAACCACTGAGCTAAATCCCTGGCCCGATAGCATTGGAAGTCTGTTAAATTGATATTGAAAGGTCTAAGCAGCATTGACATTTGGGCCACATTTCATTTTCCCATTCATCATTAAGGTATAGTTCAGTTTTCATGGTGATTACTTGGTGACATTTTGAGGTTTACTTTCATATTTTAAAACCCTCTCTCTTTGATTATTCTTACTTAAACTTCCATATCATGTGATGTTATTGTGAACAAGACTTGTCTTTGCCCACGTTTCTCTCCAGTATATTTTTCTAACAGGTTGTTACTTGGTGTCCTTAATTCTTTATGAAAATATATTCCCTAATGTAATATCAATTTGGCACCCGCTCTGCAAGAAGAAACATATGCTGGCAATACGTGGCGCAGTGTAAAAGCATCTCCTAGGGAACCAACCCAGCTATGCCATATTGAGAAATCTGCATTTTCATTATTTATTTGAAAAGATGCAAAAATGCTGAGGACTGAGGTGACCTTCAGAGCTTAGGAAAGACTGCTAAATACTACCTATGACCTTGTTTGCTCAGTGTCCTGAGCAGAAGGACACCCAGCAGTATAGGAACTGCCCTGGCAAAGGGAAATGGCATATGGGCCTGTGTTTGAGAGAAAAAGTTTTGCTTAGGGATCATGCATAGGCCTTCTCTCCAAATGATTGATTAATTTCTACTTTAGCAGGTTGTGGTTTATAATCCACTTCTTTCTAAGGTTGATGTTTGTGTTGAAAGCAGGCTCATCTAAGAGACAACTTACAGTGTGGGAAAAAAATTTTTATCAGCTGTTCCTCAGACAAAGGTCTACTATCTAAGATATATAAAGAACTCAAAAAGAAAATCAGATCCCCCAAATTTATAAACCCAATTAAAAAAGGGGCATCTGAAATGAACAGACATTTCTCAGACAAAGAAGTAAAAGCAGCAAATAAACATGGAAAAATGTTCAACTTCACTGGCCACTTGAGAGACAGATGAAAACAATACTAAGGTTCCACCTCACCTCAGAAAGAAATCAACTAATAGCAAATATTGGCATGGTTGTGGGGAGAAAGGAACCCTTCTCCATTGTTGATGGGAGTGCAGACTATTGCAACCACTGTGGGAATCAATATGGAGATACCTCAAACAACTAGGAGTAGAGGTTCCATTGGACCCAGCTATTCCTCTGCTGGGTATCTTTACAAAACAATGAAAAGAATCATACCACAGTGATATATGCTCACCCATGTTTATAGAGGCACAGTTTGCAACAGCTAAAACTTGGAAACAGCCTGATTGCCCATCAGCTGGAGGCTCCATAAAGAAGATGTGGTTTTTCTGTAAAATGAAATAGTACTTAGCCATAAAGAACGAGAAAAGGGAGGGCAGGGGAATGGGAAAAAATGAGAACCAAGATACATCATGTAAAGGTACAATATCCCAAAAATGAATGTAACTGTAGGGTATACCTAAAATGTACCAATAGAAAAAGTCTCTTATTAGTTAATAGATTGACAGATCTAATCTAATCCTCCCCCTCAGTACCCCGTATTACAAATAAGAGAGCTGATTCTTTGGGAAATTAAATTACCTTCTCACTATCATGTGGCTCAAGCAATATCTCAGTTGAAACTGGAACCAGGCCTTCCATATCCCAACTGCAAGATCCTTCCTTTGCATCATGAGCCTTCTTTTTTTTCTCTTCTCCCCTCACTTTTTTTCTTTATTGGTACACTTTAAGTATACAGTATAGTATACTTAAAATGTACCAATAAACTCAATGAGAGAAAAAATATACAAACCAGAGAAGGATCTGATGAATTACAGGCCAATCTCCCTAATGAACATGGATGCAAAAATCCTAAGTAAGATACTGTCAAACAGAATGCAGCAATTCATCAAGAAGGTTATACACCATGACCAAGTAGGATTTAACCCAGGAACACAGGGGTGATTCAACATATGCAAATCAATAAATGTAATATACTATGTTAACAGAGCCAAAGACTAAAACCACATGATCATCTCAATAGATGCAGAAAAGGTGTTTGACAAAGTCCAACACTCATTCATGATAAAAACCCTACAGAAAATTGTTATAGATGGCCTTTAACTCAACTTGATAAAATCCATCTATGACAATGCAACAGCCAACATCATATTAAATGGACAAAATTTGAAAGCTTTCATTCTAAAATCAGCAACAAGACAAGGATATATACTGTCACCACTCTTATCCAGTATATTTCTGGAAATGTTTGCCAGAGCAATTAGTCAAGAGAAAGAAATAAAAAATAGAGACAGGAAAAGAAAAAGTTAAATTATCATTTTTGTGGATAGCGTAATACTCTACATGGAAGACTCCAAAAACTCCACCGAAAGACTTCTAGATTTAATAATCAAATTCAGTAGCATAGCTAAATACAAAGACTCAAAATCAGTAACACTCCTGTACACAAATAACACGTTTCACAGTAGCATCCAAATAAATGAAATATTTAGGAATCAGTCTAAGGAGAGAAGTTAAAGACTTTCATATGGAAACCTACAGTACTCTTAAAAAGGAGATAAAAATATCCCTTGTTCTTGGGTAGGAAGAAACAATATAATGAAAATGGCCACATTTTCAAAGCTGTTATACAGATTTAATGTAATCCCAATCAAACTATCAATAGCATACTTCACAGAATTAGAGAAAACAATCCTAAAATTGGAACCTGAAGAGACCTAGAATAGCAAAAACAATTCTGGATGGCACAGGCAAGGAAGGGGCCATCATAATCCCTGACTTGAAATTGTAGTACAAAGCTACTGTGATTAAACAGCATGGTACTGACAAAAAAAAAAAAAAATCACAACGCAGCACAACAAAACAGCAGGAGCAACAATAATGACAACAACAACAACAACAACAACAAAACAGACCCAAGAATCAGATTAGAAGATGCAGAAACAATTCCAAACACACAGAGCCACCTTATCTTTGATAAATGAGCCAAACATCTTCACTAGAAAAAAGATAGCCTCTTTAATAGATGGTACTGGAAAAACTGGCTTTCCACACATCGAAGATTAAAACTAGATCTATATCTTTCACCATTTACTAAACTAAAATAAAAATGTATCAAAGATCCAAATATTAGAACAAACAAATTTGCTGGAATATAAAATAGGCAGAAATCTTGAAGACACTGGAGTAGACAGAGATTTTATGAACAAAGCCTTGATCGCATAGAGAACATCACAAAGAATCAACAACTGGGATAACATCATACTAAAAAAGTTTTGCACAGTAAAAGAAACCACCAACAGAGTGAAGAGACAATCCACAGCGTGGAAAAACTTTTTCCAGCTGTTCCTCAGACAAAGGCCTAGTATCTAGAATATATAAAGAACTGAAAAAAGAAAAAAAAATCAGACTCATCCCAAATTTAAAGACCCAATCCAAAAATGGGCATCTGAAGGGAGTACACACTTCTCAGAGGAAGAAGTACAAGCATCTAATGAATATATGAAAAAATGTTCAACATTACTGGTCATTCAAGAGATGCAAATTAAAATGATGCTGAGATTCCATGTCACTCCAGAAAGAATGGCTGTTATCAAGAAATCAACCAATGACAAGTGCTGGTGGGGCTATGGAGAAATAGGAACCATTCCCCATTACTGGTGGGAGCATGGACTGGTGCAACCACTGTGGAAATGTGAATAGAGATTCTTTTTTTAAAAATTTAATTTATTGGTACATTCTCGGTAGACAGTAGAGCTACATTCATTACTGGGATCTTGTACCTTTACATGCCAGGTCTTGGTAATAGATTCTTAATAATACTAAAGTTGCAGGTTCCATTTAATCCACGTATTTCCCTTCTTGTTATCATCCTGAAAGAATTAAAAGCATCATATCACAGTGATATTTGTACATTCATGTTTGTATGAATTCAGTTTTTAGTAGTTAAATCTTGGAAGTAACCCAAATGCCCAACAACAGATGAATAGATAAAGAAGATGTGGGGTATTTTTTTATGCAGTTATGTACTATTCTGCCATAAGGATGGATAAACTTGAGATGCTTCCAGGATAATGGTTGTACCTTGACTATATTCTTAAGTGAAATAAATCAGATGCGCATGTTTAGATATTGCATTGTTTCTCTGATGTGAGAAATAAAAAAGGGTAAATAAGGTCCAATGTAGATATTGGGAAATAGGAAAAAATGTTCAAATGAGAAAAGGAACAATGGAAGGAGGAGGAGGAAAGGAAGGAAGGGAAAAGAAAAAAGATAATAGAAGGAAAAAGATGGAACAAAGCTTTTGTAAATAAAGAGGGACAGAGGAGTTGCAAGGAGGGGAGGGGATTGGGGGAAAAATAATTGAGATACATTATGTACAGGTACAAATTCCCTAGGATGAATGTGATCATTATGTGTATCTAAATTGCACCAGTACAATTAATTTTACACATCCAGGAAAGAAAAGAATCACAGAATTTTATGGCTCTTTAAGAGTAAATCCACAGCATTGTGTTTTCGGAGAAAATGCCTCCTTTTTATGAAAAGGACCCCTTAACACTGTGCCTACCACATGCAAAGCGTCAGTGAACACATGTTGCTATAGAAATAAAAATGTCACCAATGACTTATATCACAGAAAGATTTCCTAGTGTTGCTGTTTTTGAATAGCACACTGAATCAGGCAGAATGGTATGTGACTGTAATCCCAGCACTCTGGGTGGCTGAGGCAAGAAGATCACATGGTGGAGTCAAGCCTGACCAATTTTGGTGGGTTAGTGAGACCATTAGTGGGTATCTGAAAAAAAAAATGGCTGAGGATATAGTTCACTGTGGAGGTGCAAAGTACAAGCCCTAATTATGTGCAAGTAAAAAACTAATAGATGATACATAGATAAAAAGACTCATAAATACTTAGATAAAAATAATAAAATAAGTAAGTAGCCACTGATTTACTTAGTATGAAGAAAAAGATGAGCCACAGAGTCTTCTTATCAGAGTGTAGACTCAGGTTGTGGAACCCCAAGGCATGACCTCACTTCCTTGGCAACATCTCCAAACAGAACGTGGAACCCTTGCTAATGGGCCTCACAATCCAGTAGCAGCGTCTCCCGAGCTCACTTGGCCAGAGACGGTCAAGAGCGAACATGCTGAGCTGCTTCTCCACTTCGCGAGGCTGCAGCCTCAGGACCCCAGACAGAGAAAATATCTGTGAAAGATTGAGAAGACGGCTGACTCCATCTAGATGCCGCAGGCCGCACTGCCGCAGCCACACGACTGTCACAGACACTCCAGGGAAGGTCTCCCCGGGAGTGACCACCAGTGACCTACCAAAGTCAAGGCGCCCCAGGGAAGTCTCCCTAAGCCCAAATACCACCGAAGCTGGGAAGAGCGCAGGGCAAGTATCACCTCGCCCAGAAACACCCAGTCGCTCTGGGCAGATCTCCCCAGAGCCGAGCACAGAAAATCCAGAGAGTCAAAATCCAAGGGCGGAGAGCGAAGTCACAGCCACCTGCCCCCGAGAGACACTGGGAAGCCTGGTGTATACATCCACCCAGGCCTGGTCGCCCCCGTTGGAAACCACATCACAGAGCGCCTTGCGGAATTCCGGCCAGTGTGGTCCGTGCAGGCAGTCAGGCCACACTCATTCACCAAGCCCTTCCTGCCCGTTTTCCTGGGCAGTCAACCCGTCTATGGTCCCTTCTTCCCAGGCACCTCCACCACCCACACCTCTACCGATCGGTCCTCAGCTTGGGAAGAGACATCATGACAACGTCTTTTGAGAATTCCAACTCCTTTGAGAGCCTGTGTGATAAAGATCGAGATGTGTGGTGTTTGGACAATAAACAGCTTTTCACCGCAGATTGGGTAGAGGAGGAAGGAGACCCGTTTATTCTGTCACCTCAGAGTTAGAAGAGGGTCTTAGGCTTTCTGAGCTAACGAAGGAGTTTGAACTCTTTGTTCATGTATCACCTTGTATACCAGAACATCCTAAAGTGTCTTGTCCAAGGGAGGAGAAATCCATCCACCAAAAAGGTTCAGGCCGCTGGAGAAAGCTGTATTGTGAAAACGGCCATACTTTTCAAGCCAAACGCTTCAGCAGGTGAGCTCACTGTGCTGTCTGCACAGACCGTGTAGGGGGCCTTGGCCGCCAGGTGTATAAGTGCATCTGCTGTAAACTCTTGGTGCACAAGAAGTGCCACCAACTTGTCACAGTTCACTGTGGGCAGTGTTCTCTACCATCAGAGCCCATGGTGCCAGTGGATCCGTCAACCATGACGTCAGGCCCTGCTCAGACAGCGAACCCACATAATCTTTCAAGTCAGGAGGCTTTAGAACAACTTGGTGAAGAGAATGAGGCAGGGAACACTGGGGAAAGTGAAAAAACTTCATCCAATAATTTAGATCTTCAGGACTTAAATTTGCTCCAGGTGATAAGGGAGAGGAAGTTATGCCAAAGTGCTGTTAGTTCAACTAAAAAATTCAGATCGTATGTATGCAATGAAAACAGAAAAAAGAGTGTCAACAGTGATCAGGTAAAAACAGAGAAGCACGTTTTACAGCAGGCATCTAATTGTCCTTTTCTTGTTGGACTCCATTCTTGCTTCCAGACAGAAAGCAGACTGTTCTTTATTCTAGACTATGTAAATGGTGGAGATCTGATGTTTCATAGGCAGCAACAAAGAATACTTCCTGAAGAACATGCCAGGTTTTACTCTGCAGAAATCAGTCTAGCATTCAACTGTCTCCATCAGCAAGGGATACTGTACAGAAATTTGAAACTAGACAGTTTATTACTCGACTCAGAAGGGCACATTAAACTGTTTGATTACTGTATTTGTAACGAAGGCTTAGAGCTGGGAGACACGACCAGCACTTTCTGTGGCACTCCTAATTACCTGGCTCCAGAAATTGTAAGAGGGGAAGAGTATGGCTTTGGTGTGGACTGGTGGACTCTTGGAGTGCTGATGTATGAGATGATGGTTGGGGAGTCTCCATTCCATCTTGTTGAGAGCTCTGACAACCCTGACCAAAACTCAAATAATCTCTTGGAAGTTATTTTGCAAAGAAAAATTCACATACCTTATTATTTGTCCATAAAAGCTGCAAGTGTTCTGAAGAGTTTTCTGAACAGGGACCCAGTGGAACGACTGGGTTTTTTTCCTCTAAGGAGATTTGCTGATGTCCAGGGGCATCTATTCTTTCAAAATGTTAACTGGGAGATGATGGAGCAAAAGCAGGTGGTGCCTCCCTTTAAACCAAAAATGTCTGGGGGAATTGGTTTGGACAGTTTTGATCCTCAATTTACTGATGAACCTGTCCAGCTCACCCCAGATGATAATGACATCGTGAGGAAGACTGATGGATGTGAATTTGCAGGTTTTGAGTATATTAATCATCTTACAATGTTTGAAGAAGAATGAGTCTGATCCTCATTTTCAACTATGAGTACTCCTTATGTTGCTATTCAGTGCATGGAAAAACTTGTTACCAGCTTGGATTCAATTAACCATTTCATAATTGTCTGGAAGATAATTTTAATTTCTTTTTTGTAGTTGTTCTTAGATGTAATATTTGCTTCTTATAGTCTGTAATAGGGAATATGAAGTTTTTTTTTGTTGATAGAGTTGCTTTTTATCATATGACTTAAATAACAATGAGGCAATTGCCTGTTAACTAAATTCCATTTATTTTGTGGAGAGAATGATTAACATTTTTTCTTGTTATTTACAATACAGTAAAATAATTTTTCTTTTAAATAGAATATCTTACCTATGCTAGTTTCTCTCCAGACCATATTACCTGTTCTTTTAGGGTCTAGTTTATGTATTCTTCAGGAAAATAAAAAAATAATAACAACTTTGAATAAATATGGAGAAAACATATAGTTCTATCTCTTTAGTTAAGTTTTTCTTAATAGGATAACACATGAAATACATAGTTGAATTCATTTTGGGGGCAGAGTTCTTCAAACTATTTTTATTAAAATTGGCAGGTAACAATTATTTATAGAGTTGCCAGATACAGCATTCCTCTGATTTAGTACCATTTTTATGCAAAGGACTTGAAAAGTAACCATCATCCTCTAAATAAGTTATAGTGTTAAAATCTTAGGAAAATTTAGTGCTAGGTAAGCAATTTAGGTTTAAATATAAAATGATTTAAAATTTGTAGGCATTTAATAACTTACCTGTTTATCTTTTTTAGATGCTGTATTTTATTAGGAATTAACTTTTCCAAAGATTGGCCAAAGCTTTTAAAAAACATATATTGTCTTATCTTCAAATAACTAAGTATGAACATAATGACAATATCAAAGGAAAGTATTTATAGACATTCACATGTTCATGTCTGAGGCATATATGTTTCTCTTAATGGCTGGAACTTATTTTAAAACAAAAAAGCAGTATTCACAACATAAAGTTATAGAGAATTCTAACAAGTCAAACATGTTTATGACCTTGCTTTTAAGAGCTGCTCTTTGCTGTAGGACATTTCGGAATGTAAAATAATCACATAGGTTGTTTAACGTGTTTATTACTGAGCCCACATTAGAATTCTTTTGGGCCTTTGGACCTTATTTTGAAAAAACACTTTTTAAAAATTATTCTTTTTTTCCTCCAGTTAAATAGTAAAAAGTGCATTCATGGTATAATATTTTAAGATGGTATAAGCAGCAATTTACAGCCTTATGAACATTTTGGAACAAATCTTAAATGAATAACTTCATTAGATATCATCCCTGTTTCCCCCACAAAATCTTATCAGTTTTCTACCAGTAATATACAAATGATGAGCATTTTTATGAGGTTTTAATCTTTATTCTGGATGGTCTTTGTTTTTAAAATTTTTAAGTAGTAAGACTGTGTATTTTATGCAGAATTGCATTACAAATGTTTTCAACTGTGTTCTATTTTTTGCAGTCTTTAAGGGTCATGCCAGTTCTCTTCATATTATGTAGAAATTCTCTCAAAATACTCGCCAAGGGAATAAGGCAGTTTGTGGTAAAAAAATAGCTGGCATTTTGTTGTTCTAAGAAATAATTTATTTTGCAGAACTCTATATGGTCCGATCATTTTATGCATATGCAACCTGGATTAAATTTCAAGTACATTGTCCAGTGCCAGTACATTTACTTTATAAATTTGTCTTTTTTTGTCATGTAGAATACTGCTTTGTTCATCCTAATGTAATCTGTATCTGTATACCTTATTTTTCATGTTAAATACCTTTAAATAAAACATTTAATACTCATCAAAAAAATGAAATACTGTGTGTTTTTCACTGAACACATCTCTTTGCATCAGGTAATCAGTATCCAAAATGTTTCATTCATTGTTCCCATTTTTATTCTTTATTTTTTTCAAAATATCTACATATGTACCCTTAAAAAGGACCATGTTGTTGATCAAAATGGATCAAAGATCTAACTAAAACAAAAACTAAATCTGCTGGAAGTTTGAATAAGTAAAACTTTTGAAGACATAGATGTAGGCAAGGCTTTATTAACAGAACTCTGATCACAGAGAAAAATATTACAAAGAGTGAAAATTGGGATCACATTAAAAAAGCTTTTGCACAATAAAAGAAGCCACTGAGTGAAGTAGCAACACACAGAATGGCAAAAAGTTTTTAACCAGCTATTCCTCAAAGACCTCATATCTAGAATATATAAAGAACTAAAAAAAAAAGACCCCCCAAATTTAAAGACTCAATCAGAAAATGGACCTCTGAAATGACACTTCTCAGATGAAGAAGTACAAATATTAAATAAATATATGAAAAAATGTTCAGCATCACTGGTCATTTGACAGATGCAAATTAAAACAAACAGATTCCACCTCACTCTAGAAAGAATGACTGTTATCAAGAAATCAACCAATAACAAATGCTGATGGGGCCGTGGGAAACAGAACCCTCATCCACTCTTGGTGGAAGTGTAGAGTGATGCAAACACTGTGGAAATCAGTGTGGAGATTCCTCAAAAAACTAAAACTAGAGGTTCCATTTGACCCTCTGTTGGTATCTTCCCAATAGAGTTAAAAGCATCATACCACAGCAACATATGCACCCCTATGTATATAGCAGCATAGTTTGTAAAGTATTTTTCAAATATCCATCAACCGAGGAAAGGCTAAAGATGTGTGTATGTTTAATATAGTGGCTTTCTACTCTGACATAAGGATAAGCTTGAGACATTTCTAGCTAAATCTGCATTGTTTCTTTGGTGTTAAAAACCAAAAGTGAGAATAAGGACAAAAATGTGTAAAAGATATTGGGAAATGGGAAAAAAATGTTCAAATGAGAAAAAGAACAAGGAAGGGGTGAGGGGAAGAAAGAAGGGACAAGAAAAAAATAATATAAGGAAAAAATGAAAACAAAACTTGTAAATAAGGAGGGGAATGGGAAAAAAGAAGCAAGATGTATCATGTACAAGTATAAATTCCCTATGATGAATGTTACCATTATGTATATCTAAAATATTAATGTGCTTTGCCTCAAAAAACAGTGACAGTAGGACTTGCTGTTCCTTTGAAATACGATTAAAAGCACAACAGTCTTCTGACACTGGATCCTCTAGCCTGTTTCCACATGAAGCCTTGTTGTGCAGGTCTGGAGAAGAGAATCAAGATAGTCTGGATGGATTTGGCCTCCCTTCTTCTGACCTTGTTGAAATTCTCCCCTTCCACTCTTTTTGTGCATTGACACTTCTTGATATTTTCACTCTTCTACTATTGTTCCTCTTTCCTGCAGATCTAGGGTTTGGATGTCTAATGAGCCCAGAGTGGCCAGTGAGACCATGTGGCTTGCAGTAGCAATGACCTCAGCCGTGACTCACCAGATCCTAATAATCTTCATGGAACTCAACTTGTGGCCCATCTCTTACTTAGTATCAGTGCTGCCCTCATAGACTCTGGTGGGTGAGGTTCCATCCATCGTTGTGGGTGTGTGTCTAGCAGAGTGCTGGCATTGGGTAAACTATCTTCAAATTCCAATTTCCTTCCTTCCACACATCTAAGATCCTTTTCACCTCGGGTTTTAGAAAGCACACAGACTATGGTGGGAGGTAAAAGGTGACTCATCTCATCAAATTTAGAACTTGCTGTTAGAGGCATCCAGGTTATCACTAATATTTCCCTGGGCTCAGGAAATAAACCACAAATCTAGATCCCAGGGAGTAAGACATCACACTGGGCTTACAGGTATGGCAACAACCCCATGCATTTATTGAATGCCCCTATCAGCTAGTCATTATGGACACAGACTCATCTTGAAGAGTTAGGGTCTTATTTGGAATTCAAGCCTAAAACAATTTTAGGGTGGTGTAACATAAATGATAACAACAGGATACATATCTTGCCATTGTCTAGCTTGTTAGAGAAGTTAATTTCTGGGATGCCAATCAGTGATGAAAAGAGTATACGAGGATTAGAACAGCAAAACTTGTGTGATATTCTGTTTTGAGGAGTGAATAGAAAGCAGTGATAATTTTTCCATTTTTAATGTTGTCTATATTATATATTATTCATATTTAAACATTTGGAGCCAGACGTGGTTTAGGATTCCTGTTTTTTCATTTACTAGCTTTGTTGTCTTAAAATTTTATTTTAAAAAATCTAGTTAAAAGATAATATTCATATTTATGGAGTATAATATTAAATAAAATTTGACATATTGACTGTAATGTTTAATACTCATATCAGGGCAATTAGTGTTTCTATCTCTTCGGGCGCTTATTTCTATGTGCTGGAAAACTTAAATATCTTCTAGTTATTTTGAAGTACATAATAAATTGTGATAAACTATGCAGGTAGTTAGGAACACTAGAACTAATTGCTACTATCTAGCTGTATCTGGTATCCATCATCTGGCTTTTCTATAATTTCCCTCCCTCTTCTTCTTAGTCTTGTGACTACTGTTCTGTTCTCTTCTGTGGAGTTGAGAAAATTTCTCTGAAGCTCATATTTCCTGTGAATATTTACTGAGATACTGCACACAGTGTTCTGTGCTACTTGTCTGGCATTTCCTAAATGTCATTTCTCATTATTATATTATTATTATTATTACTGCTCATTAGAGAAACATGACAAAGAGAATTGGTATTTTGGACCCCAGTTTGATCACTCAAATTGAGCTATTTAGTGGGGTGGAAGTATTGAGAACCGTATAGAGATCTATTCCAGGATTCCACAAAGTCAGGAAATCAAAGGCTGGCATGGTCACAGAGAAACCATTTCCTGCAGAAGGAGAACTCAGAGCTTCAGACCACAGCCAGGTTGAGAGCTGTGGCCTACATCCCCAAGTATAAAGGAGGCTGGAGAGAAAGGGGAACCCTCAGGATTGTGCATCTGATGAGGAAGTCCTCAGAGGGCCCTGTATAGAGAAATAAAAGGGAAGTGAGCACTATTTTACAGCCTGGGCTTTTGAAAAAAGACTATTTTATAGCATATTGGAACAGGAAGTGGTCTCCATCTGAGGACTACAGAGTTAGAAAGAGTGGCATCAGCTGCTAGGCCAGATCGCAATTCAGAGGCACCAGATGTGGCAGATGGCTGTGCCAGCAGGCTGCCTGCCTTCCTTCCAGGCTGTGAACATGGTGGGAATCAGGCTTTATACTTCCTTACACAGCTGCTGTTAATGAATGTAGGAATGTGGTCATAAAGAAGGGCTCCCTTAAAAGCATTTTAAAAGAGATGATGGTGGTGGAAATGAAGATCAAGACATTTCTGCCTGAAAACAACTTTATCGAAGTGGAAGTGATACAAGAGCATTGCATCTGAGGGGTGAACTTGGGAGCAGGTACATTGCATCATGAATTTGCTTTGGTGTTTGTTTTGAATCCTTGACATTTTGTAGATGACTGTCTTTTCTTGGGAATTTGCATGGTGCTCTTCCTGTGTTTTGGAATAACCCTCACAATTTAGAGAGCATGCCGACCTTTGGCCTAGAGTTCGTTCACAATTTTCCCAGACCTTGGTATGACCGGGGACAAAGCCAATGTTCTGTTGTTAGAGTTGTTTTGAGACTATTCAGGCAGGTTCTTGAGTGGACATCTAAGCTTTGGTTTGAGGGTTGGGAATGCAAGCTCAGACCAGCAACCACTGTATTTATGGCCTGGAATTGGAGGGTTGCATCAGTGGCTGACAGAGTGTATGCCCTGCCACCACCCACCACCCGAATGTTAATTGGGTATGGTTTTTAGTCTCTGTGTGCCTCACTTTCTCTGCCTGTACTCGATGGGATGAGATTCCCTGTACTAAATAACTGAGTTATAAATTATGCAAAGCATTTATAGTAAATGATCAGTAGATATCATTCTTGTTATGCATGTCTCAAATTCAGTATCATTATTCATCCATATACTGTATTAATTTCTAGATAATTTACTTTCTCAGTTTTAAATCATTTGAATAAGCTCTACTTGGCTGCATAACCATTTTGCTTGTGTTCATTTGCAAGACAGTTGTATAAACTGCACAACCATCAGAGGAGCATCTTGAAATGAAAGTTTTTAAGACCAGATGGAGATAATAACACCTTGTGTAGGTAGGCTGTTAAAAAGCAGAGTAGACTGAGAGGGAGGGATTTAATGATGAGACACTCCCAAGAGAACCATCTGTTTTTGTGCTCTTTCAGAGATGTTTAAGGATGGATGAGTCCATGAGAACCCCTGCCTATGTACACTGCTAAGTGAAGAGAGGCCCCCATATTCCTGTACAGAAGTGTACTAGGAAGGTCTGCAAGTGTGTGTGCATGCATATGTATGTGCATGTGTTTAAGGCCTCTTTTAATATTATACATTGTCTGGGCTGTGAAATAAGCCGTGGAGGAGCAGAGCAGGATTGCTGTGCATTGTTTCACATCTGATGCCCTGTTGTCAGGGCTATGATCTCCTGGCATTCAGCAGGAGTGCTCTCAGGACAGGCTTTGGGAATCATAGTAATGACTAAGCAGCCACTACTTACTGACTGACCAGTACGTATTAGGTGCTACTTATATTCATTATCTCCTACCCTGACTGCATCCCTGTGAAATGCCCCCACCCCGATTTTATAACAATCTCTCTTGGAGACTTATTAGCTGTTTTTTTTTTCAAGTTTATAGAGGTTGCAAGTGGCAGAGTTGGAGTTCAGTAGTTGTTATTTGAATCCAAAACATGTATCTGTCACCTGTAAGAGATAACTTTGTTGCCCCTCCCAAAACAAAAACAAATGGACAATGGAACCCTGCCTCTAACATCCTGTAGCTCACCTCTGAATCTGAGGTAATTAGTATCAGGGTCAGCCATTCTAAACACAGTTAGAATTGGCCAGGGCTTAGAAGTGGCCTGGCCTACAGGTGAACTGGTAATGTCCTTAGGGTTAAAAGGATGTTACTGCCAGGTAGAGCAGCAGCAGGTAACACGTGGTTGGTGTAGTGTAGACGACTGCTGGTGAGTTTTCAACCCCATTACTCTTTGCCTCAAGATCCAGAAGTTGGATTGAGAGGTCTGCTGCCATTTGTCTTCCAGGCCCAACTCCTTTAATCCATTGTGAATCTTCAAAAAAATCGCATATTCTGAAAACTTTTGATTTAAAGCAATCAAACCCTGAAAAAATGTGAGTTAAATTTTTTTAGAAAACAGTAGTATATTAATGCATTCATATATTTGTGTTTTTTTGTATTAATAGACTGTCTACTGACTTCATTCTAAGCACTCATTTTCTTTTTTTTTGTCTTTTTTAAACCTTTATTAAGTTTATTGGTACATTTTAGATATCTGTACAATCAACATTCATCACTGGGATCTTGTACTTTTACTAAGCGCTAATTTTCTTACACTTTTCTCTCTCTTTTTTTGTTGTATTCAGTTTTCATTTGCTTTCTTTTTTTTCTGTGATTTTTAGCATTTTAACTTAGATCTTTCAAAAATAATTCTCCTACTCCTAGTTGATATAATAGATTTAAGTGATATGTTTTGGCCCTAGGCTAAAAAAGGTGACAAAAATCAGCGTCCTTACATCACCTTTCACTTTTGCTTTCTCCATCTCTTCCTGATTTTTGTCAGTAATATTTTTACATCATAGATGAATATAACACATACATGCCATTCTCTAAATGTAATCTTCACAGTTCTTCATTGTAGCCCTTCAGTGAAATGGATCCATTCTTATAACTTGGTCCTTTTGCAGTAGTTTCTTTTCTCATCACTTGGTTAGTTAAGTTTTAACTCTAGAACTTTTTTCAAGGACGGCTCATGGGAACTCATTGCTTGAACTCTTGCACATTTGAAATGTGTTTGTTATGTTGCTTCTATTTTTTTTCCACTGAGTTTATTGGTATTTTTTAGTATACAGCGCAGTTAACATTCATCATTGGGATCTTGTACCTTTACATGACAGTTCTTGGTTCTCATTTTTTCCACATACCCCTGCCCTCTCTTCACCCCTCCCATCTCCCCTATTTACAAAGACTTTGTTTCTATTTTTTCCTTTTCTAATATTTTCTTTCCCCTACCCTTCCAAACTCCCCTACACCATCAGCCCTTTTCTTCCCATTTCACATTGTCAGTTACACAATTTGGATCCCATTTACACTTTTAGTTTTTCACACCAGAGAAACTATTTGATATTTACACATGCGTGTCTTATTTATTTCACTTAAGAGTATGGCTTCAATATGCATCCATTTTCCTATGAATGACTCTAGTTTCTCTTTCTTTATGGCTGAGTAGTACTCCATTTTATAGAAAAATAAACATCTTTATCCAGTCTCCAGTTAATGGGCAATTGGGCTGTTTCCAAGTTTTAGCTATTACAAACTGTGCTGCTATAAACATGGGTGAGCATATATCACTGTGGTATGATTCTTTTCATTCTTTTAGAAGGACTCCCAGCAGAGGGAAAGCTGGGTCAGATGGAACCTCTAGTTCTAGTTTTGTGAGGTATCTGCATATTGATTTCCACAGCAGTTGCACCATTTTGCACTCCCGCCAACAATAGACAAGGGGTCCTTTCTCCTCACAACCCTGCCAGCATTTGTTATTGGTTGATTTCTTGATAGCAGCCATTCTTTGTGGGTGAGGTGGAATCTCAGTGTTGTTTTCATCTGCATCTCTTGAATGACCAGTGATGTAGAACATTTTTCCATATATTTATTTGCTGCTTTTACTTCTTTATCTGAGAAATGTCTATTGATTTCAGATGCCCATTTTGAATCATGTCTTTATATTTGGGGAGCCTGATTTCTTTGAGTTCTTTATATATTCTAGATAGTAGTGCTTTGTCTGAGGAGTAGCTGGTAAAATTTTTTTTCCCATATTGTAGGTTGTCTGTTAGCTCTGTACGTGCTTTCTTTTGTAGTGTAGAGGCTTTTTAATAAGATGAGATCCCAGTTGTCGATTCTTTATGCTAGTTCCCATGCTACTGAGGATTTGTTCATAAAGTCTTTTCCTATGCATTGTCTTCAAGAGTTCTACCTAGCTTATCTTCCAACAAGTTTAGGGTTTCTGTTTTAATATTTCGATCTTTGATCCACTAGCATTTTAGTTTAGTGCATGGTGAAAGATAGGGGTCTAGTTTTAATCTTTGGCAAGTTGCAATCCAGTTTTTCCAACACCATTTATTAAAGAGGCTATCTTCCTTCCAGTGAGGATGATCAGCTCCTTTGTCTAAGATGACGTATTTGAGTACATCTGTTGTTTTTGTGTCTTCCAATCTGTTCCACTGATCCTTTAGGTCTGTTTCTTTGCCAGTACCATGCTGTTTTTATCACAGTGGCTTTGTAGTATAGTTTCAAGTTGGGGATTGTGATACTTCCTACCATGTCTCTGTTGCCTATAATTGATTTTACTATTCTAGGTGTTTTCTGTTTCCAAATGAATTTTTGGATTATTTTCTCTAGTTCTGTGAAATATACTGTTGGAATTTCAATTGGGATTTCATCGAATCTAAATAGCAGTTTTGGAAGTAAGGCCATTTTCACTGTGTTGATTCCTCTTACCCAGGAGCAAGGGATATCTTTCCATTTTCCTATAGTCTCTTTGATCTCTTTTCTTCAAGTGCTGTAGTTTTCAGTGTAGAAGTTTTTGGCTTCTTTCATTAGATTGATTCCTAGATACTTCATTTTTTTGGGATGCTATTGTGAAAGGAATTGTTTCCCTAATTTCTCTCTCAGTGAGTCTGTTATTTGTGTACAAGAAGCCTATGATTTTTGAGTGTTGACCTTGTACTCAGCTACTTGGCTGAAAGAGTCAAGTCTAGAAGCCTTTGGCAGAGTTTTTTTTAAGTCTTCTATGTAGAGTATCATATCATCAGCTAATAATTACAGTTTAACTTCTTCCTTTCCTATGTTTATTACTTTAATTTCTTTCTCTTGTCTAATTGCTGTGACTAATGTTTCCAGAAGTATATTGAATAGGAGTGGTGATAATGGGCATCCTTGTCTTGTTTCTGATTTTAGCATGAAGGTTTTCAGTTTTTGGCCATTTAATATGATATTGGTTCTTGGTTTTTCATAGATACCCTTTATCAAGTTGAGATAAAGACCATCTTTTCCAAGTTTCTGCAGGGTTTTTATTTTATGTGGGTGTTGAATTTTGTGGAATGCTTTTTCTGCTTCTATCAAGAGGATCATATGGTTTTTGTCCCTGACTCTGTTAATAGAGTGTATTACATTTATTGACTTACATATGTTGAACCATCCTTGCATCCCTGGAATAAATCTGACTTGGTCAGGGTGTATGATTTTCTTGATGACCCTCTGTATTGTGTTTGCCAGTATCTTATTGAGGATTTTTGCATCTGTATTCATTAAGGAGATTGGCCTGTAGTTCTCTTTTTTTGGTTGGGTGTTTCCCTGATTTGGGAATCAAAGTAATACTTCCTCCTGGGAATGAATTTGGAAGTATTGCTTCTCTTCTAATTTCATTGAAAAGCTTAAAGAGTATTGGCATTAGTTCTCTAATGTCTTGCAGAATTCAACAGTGAATCCATCAGGACCTGAAGCTTTTCTTCATTGGTAAACTGTTAATTATGTTTTCTGTTTCACTGGTTGTAATTGGGGTGTTTAGAATTTTTTTATCTTCTTTGTCCAACTTCATTAATTCGTAAGTATCAAGAAATGTGCCCATTTCTTCTGTGTTTTCCATTTTATTAGAGTACAGTTTCTTGAAATAGGTATTGATGATCCTCTGGATTTCTGCTGGATCTGTTGTGACTTCATCTTTTTTATTCCTAATTGCATGGATCTGAGCCCTTTCCTTTTTTTGACCGGGTTGGCTAAGGGTTTATCGCTTTTTTTATTCTTTCAAAAAACCAACTCTTCAATTCATTGATTTTTTTTTTTGGTATAGTTCTCTTCATCTCCATTGCATTGATTTCTGTTTTTATCTTTCTAATTTCCTCCCTTATATGAGTTTTGAGTTTTTCATGCTCTTCTTTTTCTAGGAGATTAAGATTCATTATTAGGTTGTTTATTTGAGGTTGCTATGTTTTCCTAGTGTGGGTATTCAGTTCTGTGAATTTTCCACATAGAACTGCTTTCATTGTGTCCCATACATTCCTGTATGTTGTATTGGCAGTATTTATTTGTAAAAATAGACTAATTTCTTCTTTTATTTCCTCTGTGAACCATTGATTGTTTAGGAGAGTGTTGTTGAATTTCTATGTCTTATGGTTTTTTATGCTATTGATCTCCAGCTTAATTGCTCTATGGTCTGATAATATATATGGGATAACTTCGATTCCTTTGTATTTATTCAAACCTGTTGTATGAGCTAGTAAGTGGTCTATTTTGGAGAATAACCCATGTGCAGCTGAAACGAATGTATGTTCTGATTCTGTGGCATGGAACACTATGTAGATATCTATTAAGTCCATTTATTTAGAAGCTTGCTTCAATTCTAGTATGTCATTGTTGATTTTTTGTCCAGATGATCTATCTATTTGTGATAGTGGGGTATATAGGTCTACCACTACAATTGTATTAATGCATATTTGTTTTTTCATGTTCCTTAATTCTTTTATATATTTGGGGTCATTAATATTTGGTGCATATATATTTGCGATTGTCATCTCTTCCTCCTGGATTGGTCTCTTTACAAGGATGTAGTGGCCTTCTTTGTCTCTGTTAATCAGTTTTGTATTGAAATTTACTTTGTCTGTGAATAAGATAGCTACTACTGCTTTTTTCTTGGCTCCTGTTGCATGGAGAAGTGTTTTCCATCCTTTCACTTTCAGTCTATGAGTTTCTTTTTGAACTAGGCATGTTTCTTGTATACAACATATTGTTTGATATTGTTTCTTAGGCCATTCTGCCAGTCTATTTCTCTTGATTGGTGAATTGAGGCCATTGACATTGATAGTTAAAGCTGATATGTATTACCTTATCATTGTTGTGTTATTGTCCTGTTGTTGGCTCTTTTTAAGTTTCCTCCTCTCACTTTAGTTTCTTGCTTTGTCTAATTGATTTGCTCTGTTGGGCCTTACGGTTATGTGACCTCCATTGTCTTTTTCTAGGATATTGTTTAGAATTGTTTGTAGTGCTGGTTTGGTATTCATGAAGTTTCTCAGGTGTTCTTTGTCATTGAAGTATCTTATTTCCCTGTCTATTTTAAAAGATAGTTTTGCAGTATACATCAGTGTAGGTTGGAAGTTGTTTTTTCTTAGGACTTGAAATACATCCCTCCAGGCTCTCCTTGACCTGAGGGTTTGTGTTGAAAAGTCTGCTGTGATTCTGATGGGATTTCCTTTGCATGTGATTTGTTTCTTTTCTCTTACTGCTTGTAGTATTTTGTTCTTTTGTTGGGTTTCTGGGATCTTGACCATTATATGTCTAGGTGTAGATTTTTTTTTTAATCATGGCTACTTGGAGTCCTATATGCCTCACTTATCTGTATGCCAAATTCTTCCCTTCCATTTGGGAAGTTTTTTGTTATCAATTCTGTGAACAGTTTTTTGAAGTCATTTGTATTTTCTCTCACTACTTCATGGATTCCTATCAGTTTTATGTTATTCTTCTTTTCATCATCTAAGTGTTGTTGGATTGATTTCTTATGATCCCTTACTGTTTTTGAGAGATCTCTCTTTTCACGTTCACTTACTGCAATCCTGTCTTCTGTTTCTGAAATTGTATCTTCACATTCGTTTATCCTCCTGTGAAAAGTTTCAATAGTGTTTAATCTCCTGGATATCTGTTTGAATCTGTTTCATGGTTTCCATTTCTTTCCTATGCTGGGCCTTCATGGCTTCTATCATGATCCTTAGCTCATCTATTTTTTGTCAGTTTCTTTTCTAGAGTCTCTAATCATGCCTTTCATTGTGCTCACCATCTCTGTAGTTATCTGGGAAATTATTTCTGTTTTGCATTTTTCTGGAGCCTGATTGATCTGTTTTGTTACTTCCTGTGCTGTGAGTTCAGGGCGCCCTGGTTTTTGATTGTCAGACTTTTCATCCTCCTTTGCCCTACTTTTTGCCATTGGTGAACTGGAAGTCTGTCTTTGTGCCTTGCTTAAGTGTTTTCTTCCTTGTTAATTTTTGTTGTTGGGGTGTTCTTGGTTTAATTCCTTGGTTAGTACTTCGATCTTCCTAATATAGCTGCTGTTTAGGTTTTGAGTCTGTAATGACTTAGAGATACTCTCATTTTAATAATATCAGAAAGGACAACTCATTCAATCAGTCACAACCCTTTAGCCCAGCTGATACAATTAGTAACATAATAGCATCAAGCACAGCTTAGAAATTGACCATTTGTGGTAGTTATTAATCTAGCACCTTTCAACCATATGAATTAAATCAGAATCGAGGACCATCCCAAAATATGTTCAGGGTGAATAAACTCTTCAATATAGCAACTTTACCCTTCAGATTGGGACTTAGAAGGAGTTAGGAGGAGAGGAATAGATAGGCGGAAGAATAGGAGAAGATTTCAGGTGAAGCCAGAGGACATAGGATGATCATGCAGACTCCAGGAAACTGTTGAAGACAAGAGAGAAAGACAGAGTGCAAGTACAAGGACAAGAATAGAACAACTTAACAGTAATAGGGAAGATATAAATTATACTCACTTTCCTTTGAAACAATGACACTCGAGTGAAGAAAAAAGAGAGAAGTAAAGAAAAAGAAGAAATCCAAATTAGAGCAGGAACAGGAACAAAAAGGGAGATGAAGAATAATGTGAGGGAGCAAGAGACTGAGCAGGAAAAAGCAGAAAGAAAAAAGGAAGAATTTCAGAATGGGAAAAATAAAATTTTAAAACTAAAAAGTAAAAATTAAAAATATGGAGAAAGGAAAGAAAAAAAATTGAAGAGCCTCTTTCAGGTTATATCTGTGCTGTCACAATAGACTATGTGGGCAGCAATGTGCAGACTAAGTCATTTAGTCTCAGCTAGCTGATGGCAGACCCCTGAGATTCAGGCTCAATTCTGGCTGCAAGGCCCAAGTTGAACTCCCTGACCTCCTGCAAAGTTGAACTCTGCAAGGTTCTATTGCAGGTTCCTGATGCCCTTCCCCTGAAGATAATCCAAGTTCTGATGGAAGGTGTTGATCCCTCCATCTTACCCACTGCAGAGGTCTGATGTGCTTTATTGTAGTTGTTCACTTCTGTTCTGTTTTTTGGAGCTCAATAAAATGGCCTTTATGACCACTTGTGTCTCTGCAGTGTGGATCTAAGTCCTGGCACAACCAGGAGACCCAAGAGCATGGGGCAGGGCTGGGAGATGCTGCAGAGGTGCCCACATGGCTGGTTGGTCCTCAGTGGTCTGCTCTGATGAAGGCCTGGGATATGGAGAGCTCCCTGTGCAGCTGGGTGGTCCTCACTGGTCTGCTCTGATGAAGGGCCAGGGTGCTGGCCATTTTGCTTCTATTTTTAAACAAAAGTGAGATAGATATAAAATTCTTGAGTCATACTTTCTCTGCAGACTCTCAGCATTTTTCTATGATCTTTACTTTAGTGGTATTTTTTTTTCTTGTTTTTTAGAGAAGGTCTCTGTGTATAACCAGGTCAGCCTCAAACTCACCATTCTCCTCCCTCAGCCTTCCTAGTGTTGGGATTACAGGTATGCACAATTGTGCCTGGTCCTTTTTGTGTTATTGAGGCAGTTTGATACATCATAATTATTCTAAACTTTAAGATGACTGGACATTTTACGTAACTATTCAGAGTGCCAATTATTTCTGAAGTATAATATCTAGCATGTCTCAGTATCAAACAGTCTACATTATTTTTTACATGCATATTGTGACCTTTCTAATATATAGGTTCATAGGTTCATTCTTTTTGTGATGGAAAATGTTCTAAAAATAAAGTTTACATTCATAGAGGTGTGATACAGTACCGTCCTACATCAATAATACTAGATTCAGTTTTGGTTTGAAATTTACTTTGTCAGCAAATAAGATTGCTACCCCTGTTTTTTTCTTGGCTCCTGTCACATGGAGAATTGTTTTCTATCTTTTCACTTTCAGTCTATGGACTTCTTTTTGCACTAGGTGTGTTTCTTGCATACAACATATTGTTGGATTTTGCTTCTTATTCCATTTTGCCAGTCTATTTCTCTTGATTGGTGAGTTGAGGCCATTGACATTGCTGGTTATAACTGATATGTACTGGCTTGTTATTGACATGTTATTGGCCTTTTGTTGACTCCTTTTACTTTTTCACCTTCTCCTTTTAATTTCTTGCCTTGCCTATTTGATTTGATCTGTTGGGCTTCATGGTGTTGTTGCCTTCATTGTCTTTTTCTAGGATCTTGTTTAGAATTGCTTGTAGTGCTGGTTTGGTATTCATGTAGTTTCTCAGGTGTTCTTTGTCGTGGAAGTGTCTTATTTCCCCATCCATTTTGAAAGAGAGTTTTGCTGGATACATCAGTCTAGGATGGAGGTTGTTCTCTTTTAGTACTTGAAATATCTCATTCCAGGCTCTCCTTGCCCCAAGGGTTTGTGTTGAAAAGTCTGCTGTGATTCTGATGGGCTTTCCTTTGTATGTATCATACCTCTATGAATGTAAAATATCTAGTACCTGCCTTATGATACATAGTAGGGGCCGTGCTTTATCAGAGCTACATTTAATGATATTACTCTAGAATGTTCTCTTTCCAGATGATGATTAAGAGGCTAATAGAAAAAATGGTGCCAGGTACCACAACAGCAACAGAACTTTGCTGTTTTCTGGATATTATTCTTTTCTTTGTTTTTTGTTTTTTTTTTAATGGAATGTGCTGAATGTCTATAATTTTGTTCAGATGACTGCAGAACCTGGAAAAGCTGTTGCTGCTAT